>NW_010116083.1:2745-7674 GCF_000699245.1 Pterocles gutturalis | reverse complement strand
CCTTCTCTGGACTCGCTCCAGCACCTCAATGTCCTTCTTGTGGTGAGGGGCCCAAAACTGAACACAGTATTCAAGGTGCGGCCTCACCAGTGCCGAGGACAGGGGCACAATCACTTCCCTAGCCCTGCTGGCCACACTATTTCTGATGAAGACCAGGATGCCATTGGCCTTCTCGGCCACCTGGCACACTGCTGGATCATGTTCAGCCGGCTGTCAACCAGCACCCCTGTGTCCTTCTCTGCTGGGCAGCTTTCCAGACACTCTTCCCTGAGCATGTAGCATTGCAGGGGGTTGTTGTGACCAAGTGCAGGACCCGGCACTTGGCTTTATTGAACCTCATCCAACTGGCCTCAGCCCATCGGTCCAGCCTGTCCAGATCCCTCTGAAAAGCCTCCCTACACTCAAGGAGATCAACACACCCGCTCAGTTTGGTATCATCAGCAAACTTACTGAGGGAGCACTCAATCCCCTCATCCAGGTCATCGATAAAGATGTTAAAGAGGTCAGGCCCCAAAACCGATCCCTGGGGTACACCACTGGTGACCGGCTGCCACCTGGACTTAACTCCGTTCAGCACTACTCTCTGGGCTTGGCCATCCAGCCAGTTTTTTATCCAGTAAAAGGTGTTCCTGTCTAAGCCATGAGCCACTAGTTTTTCTAGGAGGATGCTGTGGGACACGGTGTCGAAGGCCTTGCTAAAGTCCAAGTAGATGACATCCATGGCCTTTCCCTCATCCACTAGGCAGGTCAGCTGGTCATAGAAGGAGATCAGGTTGGTCAAGCATGACCTTCCTTTCATGAACCCATGCTGGCTGGGCTTGATCCCCTGTTTGTCCTGTAATTGCCGTGTGAGCACACTCAAGATGAGCCATTCTATAATCTTCCCCAGTACCGAGGTCAGGCTGACAGGCCTGTAGTTCCCTGGGTCTTCCTCTTCTTGTAGATGGGTGTCACACTGGGAAGTTTCCAGTCTTCTGGTACCTCCTCTGTTAGCCAGGACTGTTGCTAAATGATGCAGAGTGGCTTGGCAAGCTCCCCTGCCAGCTCCCTCAGTACTCTTGGGTGGCTCCTATCTTGCCCGATAGACTTGTGTGTGTCCAGGTGGAGTAGCAGGTCATTAACTGCTTCCTCGTGGATTGTGGGAAAGCTATTCTGGTCTTTGTCCCTGCCTGCCAGCTCAGGGAGTTGAATATCCTGAAGATATTAGGGATAGTTAATTGTCTGGGATGGTACAGAATCAGTTCAGAGACTTTAAAGAATAAAATAATTCCTCTTCCTACTATGAGTGAGAAGAGTTGTTCATTTTTTCTGTGCATGAAGTGAAGGAGAACCCTCAGACGAAACCATATACTTTAGGAATCTGAGCAGAAAGAAAAAACCTTCTTTTTATTCAGCATTTCGTTATTCTTCAGATTATATGACTAGTTTAAAAAATTAAAATTTTGAATTTAAGACAAAAATGTTTTTAACTTTAAAAGTTTAGAGTATTTTAATGATCACAGAATGCCATAAATTCTAGATGCTTAACCAGAGGATTGCTATGTATATTAGATAATCCAGATGTGCACTGGAAAAAAAATATTTCCCTTTTTTTAACTCAGCTTACAGATGAATATGATTTCTAGATACTTTGAGCCGTAAAGAGTCCAAACAAAAAAAAATAATATAATACAAAAACCAAATCACGGGTGAAAAATTGCTACTGTGCCTACAGACACATTTGCAGTAGTGGACTTTTAAAGCTATGTAATAGTATATGTGTGGCATTTTAGGTTAGGATCTCTCCCTTTATGCTGAAAAAGTATTGCTAAATAAACACTTCTTCCTAGAACATGATGGCAGTCAAAGCTCTACAGGTGACAGGATGAATGAAGTGTCCCAAGAGAGTACATTTTAGAGTTAGAAAAGGGGAGTGAAAGAAACTTACAGCTTTGCATGGGTGGAATAGAAATTCAGCAGAGGCTTGTGATAAGGCCAAAGCACACTTCCAAATAGCTTCTGCAAGCTCACAGCAATGTGACTTTGTCTTAGTAATGGACAAGGTACTGTATTAGACCTTCCTGTTACTTTTTAAAATAAAATGATGAAACATTAGTTTTATCACCTGCAGCTCTAGGTTACAATATTTTTAAAGACTTAGAAGTGTTATGTGCAAAAAAATACATCAAATTCCTCCAAGGGCTGGGTGTGTAACTTCCTAGACTTTACGGGAATTCTAGACTCAATTTAAAGCACAAAAAAACACAGATACCTGATCTCATTAAGCTCAAAATCGTAGCCCAAACCCTTAGTCATGTTAGTCCTAGTGATTATTCCACTTTGACTCTCTCATTGTATGAAAACAATTCTCCTATGAATTGTAGGAAAATTACCATCCCTTGTACTTTTGCCCTTTCAATAGTTAGCAAATGTGTGTTTGCTGACAGCAGCCATTTTCTTGACATTATACCTCTGAAAATTGAAGTCCTGAGTTGATAAATAGGATATAGCCTTTTGCTAACCTTCTTTTCTTAACTGTCCCATTAGACGTGATTAATGAAGACTGCAGCCTATTGCTTTCTTTCTTTTAATAGCTAGAGCTAATAGCAATTTCAGGCCCTTAGTATTTTGACCTGAAGAGAACATCACAAATAGAAAGACTTCAAGAAAGTAAGGTGATTTCTACCATTCACCTTAAGTAGAAGGAAAAATATTATATCAGAGTTCAGAGCTCTGAAATTTTAATCTAAGAAACAAGGTCTCCTGTTCCATTTTACTAATAGTAGTAAGACCCCTCCCACTACATAATTTCATAAAATAGGTTAATGTGAAAGGAAAGAGCAGTGCATAGGGGATTGAAGTCTCAGAGTTTTGTTGTACGCTGCTCAAATATCTTTCACTGAAGGCACTAATTTTTATCCTAGTTATTCTTCGACAGTTATAAAAACTTTATGTTACTTTATGGTAAACCTTATGTAGTTCATCTAAAAAAGGAGTCAAATTTAATTAAGGATATTATTTAGATCATATCCTTTTGCTTTAAGAAATTAATTCATCTTCTTAAAACTCTTGTTAGAAGAAGTATCATTACTGTTTTAGGCTTAGGGTGTTTGACAATTGCCTAGGACAGGGTGGAGAGTCCATGGAAAACATGGGAAATGGAAACCACCCACTCTAAATTATGAAGTCACATGCAGTACAATGCTCTCCTCTGCCGTGTGAAGTTGGAAGAATTATTTGATTTGGATCAAAAGAAACATTTGTATCAAAACTCAGACCTAAAACTAATAATTTGTGTGTTTATGTGCTAACACATTTCATTGGTCTAGGTTTTTTTAAATTATAAATGTACACCATGTCTACACTCTCTAAGCTTAATGAACTGAGGTGTTGATCAATAGTCCAAGAATGTTGCTGTGAATATGACTAGTTCAACGAATCCATCAGTATTTATATGTGTAGGTATTTGTATATGGCATACATCAATATACATATATATGTTCCTCAGTCCTGTAACTCTAAAACTAGAACAGTGTGTATTTCTTTGCACATTGCTTACATACAAATCCCAGCAGAGAAGCCTGACAGATTTCTTCATTATATTAAACAAATGCATATGTACAATAATTGATTTAATGTGAAAAATTTATTAAATTGCATTTTAGAATTCAAGCTTCCTGTTTTATAGAGTACTAAAAGTGATCATGCTGAGGATGACAAATAATCAGGAAAAATGAGACAAAGTCATCCACAGAAAGTAAAATTACATCTTCTTCCAAGCTGGCAATCCTGAGTTTGTCAAGCAGCAACTGTTCCACAATAATCATGTGAACAGCAGCATTAATATACTCTGACAAATTATAAGTTATATCAACAACAAATTTAAACCTACTGAAAGAAAGCATCAGTAATTTACATCTTCATGAAATGTAAAATATTTTTAAGCTATTACATTTCAACAAACTATTTAAACTCTCACTTTAAGGACGTTACATATAGCTTGTGGTGATATTTCAAGGCCTGTTTTAAAAAGATGCCACTAAAATCATTCTAGCCTTTCACTGGTTTGAATGCCCAATATATTTTTTCATTATTTTTGCGTTAGAGCTTTAAAATAAAACTGTTGTAGTGTTTTTGACATTTACAATAAATTTTAAGGTTTACATTCTCTGAGAAATTAATACAGTGTAGCCAGCACGGATTTCACTCTCTGGTTTATTGTGTATAATTTTTACAGTGTAGGGAGAAAGGCTGCAATCTTTCCCAATTTAATTAACAGACCACAGAAGGATTTTTTATGGAGAGGTGTATGTTACATGCACAATCAAAGTATGGTTCTCTATGTGCAATTAGGATACTGTATCTCGGTCTCTGTACTCATTCAATTTTGTTGGTGCATTTCCGCAGTCACAACACCATATGCATATCAATTATTTACAAATTATATAAAACATCATCTGTGTTTGCACACTGGCAATGAATTCAGTCATAAACAAGAGAACATTTGAAAGGATTGGATTTTTGCTCAGAGAAGAGATGTTGAGCATTTTGCAAGAAGCAATTACCAGGAAGCCCCATGGCACCTCCTCACTTTCCTCCTCTACTCCCACACACGCAGGGACAGCAGGTGGTAGATTTTGTTTTCCAGACTTTCACCAGTTTCAGTAGATCCTTTATCCGGCTCTGAACACCCAGACATACCCAGCAGCTCAAAGGGAAAGTCAAAGTAGGCCTCTTCACCACAGAGTGAAGCTCTGACAAGTCCCAGCTAGCCAGTTGAAGTCTCTCTTCTTGCCTCATTGATGATCAGCTGAGAAAGGAATGGTAAACTTAATTGCTCTGCAGCTCAGGTTCAAACAGTGATGAACTCTTATTTAATCTGTTGTCAGCTTTAACTCATTGCTGCTGTGAAAAAAGAGAAGAGTGCTCTGCTGTTTGCACCCAGGGTCA
>NW_010116083.1:0-2714 GCF_000699245.1 Pterocles gutturalis | reverse complement strand
GGCCCCTGCCGATGCTGATAGGGCTCTGGCATAGACATGGATACCGGATGGATGACATCGTCTCTATCTAATGGCACGACAGCACAACTCTGATGTCTCTGTACACAGGCAAAAGCACAGATATCATAAACAGACTGATTCACTCTGACACCGTCTTCTGTGCCATTATCTTGGTTTTCCTTCTAGGGTGTTTGTTGTTGTTGTTTTGGTTCTTTCCATTTTTGATGTACTGTGACAAAAAAAATATTTGAAATATAATTTCTCTTTTCTAATAATTCCTGTAGATAACTATAACTATATTAACATATAATATTAATATAGTATATTAAGGACATGAGGATAACAGCTTGTTGAGACCAGAGCTGATAAAAATTTCTTGGCAACTTGACGAAAAAAAAAATTTCTCTTCACCAAAACATTCCTTATCTCTCGGGTATTTATTTCATGTCTTTCTTTCCACACCAACTCTTCTTGTAAAACAGACTACAAGTAGACATGATGTCAATACACAGTTAACAAAGAAGTTAACATGAGAATGTTATCCAGCTGTCCAGCTTTGAGTACAAGTGTACAAGAGAAAGCTAGCTACTACTGTAATGTATTAGACAAAGCAGATTCCTCTTCTAGCGTATGACTCTCACCAGGTTAGCTTTCATAATTTTAGAATCATAGCTTAGACTTCAGCTTTCCTTGTTTTCTTAAATACGTAATTCCCCTTCTAGCAGTATCATTGATTCTCACTTGGCAAGTGAGTATGTAGTAAAAGCTGTGGTATTAACATAGGGGGCCCACTATTTTGTTGTTTAGTACTGGAAATATCCTGAGGATTTCAGTGCTTCATTTAAAAACTTCTAAACAACTTCTTTATAGTTCAGACTGACATCATCATATCCATACTTTTACCAGCTATGAGCACTTATTTTCAATGTACCTAGGCATGCAGGACAATTTTTCTTCTAAGAGTAAATATTGACATAGTAGCAATGGAAAAACTCAAAGCATGTACTATTTGAGTGTATTTTTTCTTTCTCAAATGAGAAGAAAAACTTATAAACTATTTTTTTTTTGACTGTTCTTGGACAGAGCACATGTAACCCAGGAACACAGGCAGAAAATTAGAGGAGGCTGGGAGAAGAAAGAGTCATATTGCTAATGCTGAATGTTGTGAGAATTACCTGCCAAGGATTGTCCTGGATTTTACTGAGCTGCACTTTTCCAAATCAAGACTGAACATTACCAGAAGATGTGCTGCAGTTCAAACAAAACATTTCATGTGTTTATGGCATATCTTAGGTAACAGATTGGACAAGATACTCTTAATGCTCTCTCCCAGCCGTGAAAGTTGTGAATAAGAGCATGCTGGCCTTACAGATTGAGATAAGACCATCTCAGTGTGCATCTGGAATGTATAAGGTTGATAGGGACACAGAGGAAAAAAACGTATTAAGGACTTTCTTACTTTAAGATCTGTAAATGTAATATTGTTTGAGGCATTTTTCATTGTTAAGAAATTCTTCTCTTAAGCCTCTTTTGTTTGTTTGCTTCACTGAAATTTCTCATGAAGAAGTTGACTAGAAAACCAGAGATTGGACAGCTAATTAGATCCTCAGCGTCTTTCCAAAAAGACTATGACTTAAGATCTTTCAAGGTCCCTTCCAATCTCTAACATTCTGTGATTCTGTGAGATAGGTTAAAATGTATAGGTGCAACAACTGTAACATATGCATAGAATTTACATTGAATTCTGCAAGTTATTAAGACTTAAAACTCCCTATTAACAGCATAAATTACAAAATCTTTGTCACAGCAGCTCTACAGACAGTGTTCTAGTTTGATTACTTGTTTAATCATGTTCCAACCTTTTAAAACTGCTATTCAGAAAAAAGCAGAAGGTGCCTATTTTAAATCATGAACTGAACAGAAAGGAAAATCCTGCACCTTTTGGAGTCAAAGGAACTATAGTTCTTCTAGACTATGTAACTTCTCTTGTTAGTTTCTTCTGTCCAGAAGTCTCAGTATTCAGCTTGGAACCTATTAGAAGTGACCATCAGACAGACCGATTGATCGCGAGCAAAGAGGGGTTTTTCGGGAGATTCCTTGCTAGGAAAACCCCGAAGTCAGCGGGACTCCCGCCGTCAGCTCTGTCGCGAGAGGCTGCCGTGGCACAGCCGTCGCCGGGGCGACCGCAGCCACCACCCCCACCTCCGTGCTTAAATTCTTACCTGGAGCTAGCTCTCCGCCCAGAGAGAGCAACACCTACAGCAGCAGAGTGCTGCAATGGACGGCTATAAGTTCTTCAGAAGGCATAGGCAAGGAAGGAGAGGAGGTGGCGTGGCTCTATATGTTAAGGAGTGTTTTGATTGTATAGAAATCGAGGATAACGATGATAAAATTGAATGCTTATGGGTAAGAATGAGGGGAAGGGCTAACAAGGCTGATATCCTGTTGGGAGTATGTTATAGGCCACCCTGCCAGCAGGAGGAAGCAGACGAGGCATTCTATAAGCAGCTGGCAGAAGTCTCGCGATCGCTCCCACTTGTTCTTGTGGGAGACTTCAACTTGCCAGACATCTGCTGGAAATACAACACAGCAGAAAGGAAACAGTCTAGGAGATTCTTGGAGTGTGTGGAAGATAACTTCCTGACACAGCTGGTAAGTGAGCCTATCAGGGGAGGAGCCTTGCTCGACCTGCTCTTCACAAACAGAGAAGGACT
>NW_010116082.1:0-1574 GCF_000699245.1 Pterocles gutturalis | reverse complement strand
GAGGTTATAAAATGTGTGATAGAATCCTTATATATAAAAAGTACCTTAATACGTTGCGTGCAGTCTCTTTCTCAAGACAACACACTGAAGGTCACTCTTAACAGACAGTTGTTTATGATTTATCAATAGGCAGGTTATATCTGTTTATTTAAAGTCTCAGATAAGAAGAAACAAAACCACATCCTTTTTCTTTCGTCTGTTTTGAAAACAGATGAATTTGAAAACCTTCAGTGACTGCTGAAAGTCATAGAGCAAACTGGATAAAGATCAGAGAAATGTAGGTTAGTTTGCTTTCATTCTTAAAATGATTATGATACAATGTTTACTGTACCTATTTCTGATGAATACAACACTTTTCTCCCACACTACTAACCAGATCAAATGTTAGGTTAGTTTCACCTGAGGACTCAGGTTGATCATTCCTAGGCGATATAAAATTAATGAAATCATGAACATATTTGTCCACACACTAAAGGTGATTGCCAGGGCAAGACCGATTAACTACATGCTTTGTCATGTACCTTCCAAGCCCCTGCCACTGGCTGCCATGGAGACCTCGAATCTCACCTAGTAAGGTATTATCATATGTTTCTTAAAGTCAGTGGCAGCTTTGATGGAGATTTTCAATGGGGCCAGGATTTCGACTCAAGATGAATTTGATTCCTTATCAGATCTATTAAGAAAAGAGAAAAAGATTTCTTAATTACATACACAGCAGTCAGGAAGGGTACAGGGTATCTCTCATGCCGATGCAAAATAAATGAAAGTTTTGGCTGAAGAAAGACATGGTGCTGATAATAGTCATATCTAACTACACATTAGTAATAGCTAAAATACACATTGCTGTGATGAAAAATGTAGCTTACAGGTATTTTTATAAGCCCAAGTTTGTTGGAAACTAAAGATGATTCATCTACAAAGTGTTGCACAGTAATTAATAACTGCATTGTTTTAACATAACTATGGCTTAACTTCACAGATGTTCATCATATATCAAGCTGGACTTTTATTTCCCTTTACTGTCATCCTTACTGGTGTCAGCTGAGCTAAATCTACTGAATTTTAGTGGAACAGGTTCTTTACTTTCTGCTCTGGAGCAATTTTGTATGTCTCAGTACTGTGAGAGCAGCCAGTAACTTCACAACTGAAGTCCAAACACGACTACTTGGCAACAGTGATTTGCATTTTTGCAATGAAGATGAGACATGATTATTTTCTTCAAGTACATCCCAGGGATTAAAGTAATGCAAAGACAATTGAATTTACAGAATATAAAAAAATATGCCTAAAAAAAATAGAAGAGGAATAACAGGTAGGCTTCTAATCACCAAAGCAATGAAGTTCTGTAGCAGCTGTCTAGTGAGAAGAGCAGTAAGTGGCTTCAAAACAAGACTTTCTAAATTTGTGAAGGGAACTGTGCAATTTGTTTGCCTGAACAGCTCTGAACTCAACGAACCAGAATGTCTTTCACACCCTGATTATATAGGTTTAATTGATAAATAAGTCTAGGTTCCCCAGACCCTTTCTGGAGAGGAGCAGGCCTCTGCAGAGGCTGGCCCTGAGGAGAAGTCAGC
>NW_010116081.1:21260-40099 GCF_000699245.1 Pterocles gutturalis | reverse complement strand
TATGGCAGGTCGGTTCACAGAAGCTGAGCGGGTGTCTGGACAGCCTGACCAGCCCGCCTGAGCCGGGCCGTGCCCGGGGCCGCGCCAACACCCATGTTTCGTGCCCCCTCTTAAATATGTTATATGTTATTCGCAGAGGCGCTGATTGGCTCAGCCCTGGCCTGGGGTGGGTCCAGCCTGAAGCTGGGGAAACTTCCAGTTGTTTCTCACAGGGGCTGGATCGGTGGTACTCCTTTCCCCACTCCCCCTCCTGGTTACTAAACCCTTGGAGCCAGGGGGTGGGGGTGAACCCTTAACAGTCGCTTACAGGAGCCACCACTGTAACCCCTCCCTTGCCACCAGAGCAGACTTGCAGCTAGGGAAACCCTTAGCAGTTACTTGGAGGGGCTGCCACTGCAGCCCCTCTCTTGCTGCCAGCAGAGCTGGAGTCCAGGGAAGCCCTTAGCAGGTGCTTACAGGAGCCAGTACTGTGGCCCCTCCCTGCTACCAGACAAACCCACCACACAAAACCACAACAACTTGTTATGTAAGAAAGTGGTAAATCTAAGAAGTAATTATGAAGCCGTTAGTGCTACTTCAGAATTTTGTGTGATAATTGTTGTATTTAGCTCTATTGCAATTGTTTGATATTTCGTACAGATTCCCAGAAACTTTTATGTGCTTTAATACCTTATTGGAAGCATATGAAGGAATAGTATTTGTCTTTGAACTGAACATAAGTTTTTACAGAAGATCAGGGGAAAAAAGCTTCTGCATACAGTGTTCATATTAGTAAAGTCTTGTCTTAAAAAACTGTTTAGTCTGTAGTATTCATATGGAATTCTAACTTCTTGTAATAGCATTACAAAAGTACAAATGTTGTTTTAAATCTCATATCCTGCAAATATCACTAAAATTTGTCATTCTCTGGCACCCAGGTAGTTATTTAATGTCAATATTGCAAAATTTTTCTCTGCAACCTGATCTATCTGTAAATAATAACAGCTTTTTAATTAAAATACACTAATATAATGTTTTTGTATGCTTTTATTGCTTTCAGCTTTGAAAATAGCTATGATATGCTAGAAATGGAATCTACTAAACTGAGAGCCCTAGATGTTACAGATGGTGCATCACAGGAAAGCCAGATTTCAGAGTTACTGGTTTCAAAGATTAGAAGCAAAGAAAGACAATCTGAAGAAACTAGAGAAACAAAGGTATTTTTATTTTTCATGTAATTCTTGCTTCTTAAAATCTTTCTACCATTAAAAGTGTTTTTGTAAATCTAAAGCATTTTTTGGTTGTTTTAGTGGTGTCTTTACCACTAGATGGAAAAAAGGCAACAAGCCTGAGAAGATCACCACAACTTAAATATTGGCTGGCTTTAATGAGTAGGCTGTTACACTGAGTTTATTCAGATAGTATAGTGTGCATGCTTGGCTTGTCTCATAGACAGTTTAAACAGATGAACACTTTAATAATTCAAAAATGAGGTAGGAAAATATCAACAGTAAAACCGTGGAGCAAGGTTTTGCTACTGTACAGTTATTAACACGATGTTGGAAACTGATTTGAGCAGGATGAACATTGTGTTGTTTGTGCTGCCTCAGAATGAAAACTTGTGTGAACTCTTGTCCACTGGTACTGGCTGCCATAACGTGATTCAGGAAAGATATGAGAAGCTGGACCAAGATTGAATGATCTTTCTTTGGATATGTTCTAACCAGGTCCAGTAGTTTAGAAACTTCCTGAGATTAGGTCTAGATTCTTTTGAAACCCTTGATGCACCTCTTACTCCTAAGTTTGTCTAGCTACTTTTTTGCATTTATATGTGCTTTTGTCATAAATTGCATACTCTGCCTGAGAGTTAATTTCTTTAATTATTCACTTAATTTAAAAAGTGTATTTTTTGGATTGTTTTAAGCCTGATGCCTGCTAGTTTAATGTGCACTGTACTTCCATTGTTAAGTTCCTGTTCGTCTTCTTGTTTATAATGCCCCTTTTTCCTCTCTCCAACAATGTTGTTTTAAAGCTGAGGAGTCCTAATCTTACATTCCTCCTCGTGTAGAGAAAGTTCCACTTGTCTGATCATTCTTATATCCTTGCGTAATTGTCATTTTTGGAACTTAATATCACACTGTTTAAAGACTAGTGCTGAGGGGGAATTAAATCCTTTCTCTTATGCTTTCTAAGATCAAGAGTGATCTTCTGACTAAAGTTTGTGGTAGAGATTAGGAAATTCTAAGTGTTAGCATTTCCCTAATGTAACGGGCAAATTATTTGTCCTTTGGCTTTTAATTTAGATCCTGTTACCAAAAATAATGTCTTTATCTTAATGGAAAATCAGCTACTTTGGATCTTCACCAATACTGAATGCCTGTGGTTGAAAATGTTATAATTTTTATAAAAATCAATGAACTGAACAGGGCAATGTATTCTATGCACTGACCGATTATAGGGATGTCAGTAGACTGGGTACCTAAGCTGTTTGGCTGAGTAATTATGGCTGTTTGACATGAGAAAAAGGCATAATAATATCTAAACCTGATAATTTCAGAAGACTTTTAATGTCAGTTCTAATTCTTTTGGCCTGCTGTGGTTAATTTACTTTAGAAGTATATGACCATAATGAGTCACCTAAAACTAAAAATACGCAGCCAGCCAGCGATCTGAAATATGGTTCTATTTGTATTATTAAAGAGGCAAATAAAGTAGACAAATGTTTTTCTGCAGTAGGCTTTTACCTTAATTTATTAAATATATTCCGTAAGATGTTTGCTGTAATTGTGGTTAGTTTGCTATGTTGTCTGATTGTTTTTTTATTTTCAGAGTGCTGGTCAGTGCTCTCTAGGAGAAAGAGAAGGCTCAATATCTATCTAAAAACCTACAGTGCTCTCTAGGAGAAAGAGAAGGCTCAGGGGGATGTCTTCAATATCTATCTAAAAACCTAAAGGGAGGGTACAAAGAGGACAGAGCCAGGCTCTTTCCAGTGGTCCCCAGTGACAGGACAAGAGGCAGTGGGCACAAAATGAAACAAAAGATGTTCCTTCTGAACATCAGAAAATACTTTCTCACTGTGAAGGTGACCAAGCACTGGCATAGGTTGCCCAGAGAGGTGGTGTAGTGTCCATCCTTGCAGATACTCAACAGCTGCCTGGATATGGCATTGGGCAACCAGCTCTAAGGTGGCCCTGCTTGAGCCAGGGCTTGGACCAGATGATCTCCAGAGGTCCCTTCCAACATCAGCCATTCTGTGAATCTTGTTCTTCTTTCTGGTTTTCTTTACATTACAGCAAAGGGTGGTTCTACATCAATTGTTTCTTTTCTACAACATTCTTTTTTTCCTTACTCAGAAAAAAGACATACATGATTTACATAGACCAGAAGAAAACCAGAGTGCATCAAAAAGTGATTCTCACTGTGAAGTCATGTAAGTAGAATTATTTTACCTTGCAGTGGTACTTGAGCTAAACCTGCGTTTAGTTAATTTGAATATAATTCTGATTGGCCATAGTAGGTTGGACTAATCAGTAGATCATAATAACATTTTCCCATATTCAGTGAAGTTTTTTGATAGGAATTTTGATTGCTGAGGAGCAGTGCTTTGACTAAGATTTAAAATGCTAGATGGGAACAATGAGAAGGACTTAACTAGGCTTCCAAAAAAGCTAGCCCCTCTACAGTCAGTAAGAACAAGAGATTTTTCTGAATTTCTGCCATTTTGTGGATGAACCTTGGTTGTGAAAATTGGGTGGGGTTTTTTTATAAAAGGGCCTTACTGGATTCCAGTAAGAACAAGAGATTTTTCTGAATTTCTGCCATTTTGTGGATGAACCTTGGTTGTGAAAATTGGGGTTTTTTTATAAAAGGGCCTCACTGGATTCTTTGAAACTTGCGGTTTTCCATCAGCGCTTATTAGCTGTATGCATCATGTGTATAGTGTATTCATGCCTTCCTGATTGGAAACCGTTGCTCTTTGGAACTCAGTACAAGAGTCCAAGTTGAGACACACCTCTCCAGAAGATACTCCAAGCTGTCTCTCTTACCTGCGCTCCTTTATGACGTTAATCTTTGTGAATATTTCTTACATTTATTGCTGTAATGGAGCAGTGGTGTTTAAAGAAGTCTGTGCCTAATGTTTCCATTTTTGTGTGATCATCGACTTCCTATTCCGTGATACAGTTCTTTAAAGGTGATTTAGGGATGGGCTAATAGTTAATGCTAAATTGTTTTTCATGCTTCTGTCTTTTGTTTATTGAAGGGCACCTCACTGTTATGGTAACACTGTCAAAGCTTTGTTTGTCCTGTCTTAGGAAGAACATAAGAAAAGGTAGTAGTTCCCGATCTGAAGATTACTGATAAGCTGTAGGGCTCTGTCAAACTGTGTGTGAATCCTGGGACACTCTATTGCAGTGGTTAACGACACAGAGATTGATGTATATACTCCATTCTTCAATAATGTATGGATGTTGGCAGTAGGACAAGGTGTTTGAAAAAAGTTCTGTGAGTGAGATAGCTTTGGAAGGGGATGGAGGGACAGGAGAGGCAGATGCAAAATTTTGTATATGAAGCAAATCTGCTTCACTTTGGAGCAGATTTCTGTTTATTGAAATCAGTCAGCCTGTTCACACTGACATAAATTGTGAATCTCTAGCGGAAGAGGTATTCCTATTAATTTAACAGCAAAAAGTGCTTCCTTCAGATATTTTTAAGTCGATTCCCCTGAAAGCCAGCAGAGTTGTTAAGGTTTATTTGACATTCTTTGCATTAAGTAGTAGCATATCTTCTAATATCAGAAAGATGTAATCTAATTTTTGTTCAGTTTATTGTCTTGCTGCATTACCCGTGCAGTCTGTGGTGCTCTTGAAGTACATGATATAAGTCTTTCTCTTTGGTGATAATATATACCACCTCTTTCTATATCTCAAGGAAAACTGAAAAGCCATCAGACAGAGGGCACTTGCAAAGACCTAAACCCAATTTAGTGAGGTCATCTGGAAGGAGAGAAGCAGCAACCCAAGAGAAAATGGAAGCTGAGACTTCATCTTCAAACCTTGTGAATGCAGATGAAAAGGTCAGAAGGAGGAATGTTGCTTGATATGCTGTGGTCTTGATGTTGTGTCTGCTGATACCGTGAACCAGCTACACTCTAACAAGTAGTATTCTAAGAACTGCTTCTGAGGTATCTCTACACTTGTCCAAGAGTAATACTCCTTGCCTCAATTGCAGTGCTCTGAGGAAGACAGTAGAAGAAACAGAAATGAAGCCACAGAAGTAGAAAACATGGATTTGGATACTAAATCTGAGTAAGTATTGATTTTCCAGTCTCCTGGAATTAACTGACTATAATTGTTAATTCTGTATAGTGCTGTTATAAAAAGACAACAGTAATTGTGAAGTTTTAATATAAATCTTAAATTTTACTTTGGCATTTTCGTGGATGAGATCAAGAGGTATTATGGTAGAAGGTATGTGCTTCTTTTCTGAGAAGGTGAGGAAAACATTACTTTATGAAGTACCAACTATGTTTGGAATTAGGGAGGGGGAAGAGGGAAAGGTGAGAACCACGACTTTGCCTTCCTCCGACCTTCAGTTGCCAGCTAATGGCTCTGCTTCTGACACTTGCAGAAGCAGCTATGGTATGCAGTCTAGCTAGGTTCCTCCCCTGTGTGATAACTTCATACCTTTTTAATAGGTAGATAAATTCAGTTTTAGTTTAGTCTGTAAGACTCACTCTAAGTTTGGTTCTAATATGAAGAAACTTGCGTAAATTTGTGCAAATCATTCCAAAGACAACCCAGTTCCAGTAGAGAAACCTGTGCAAGTCATTGAGTATTACATAGGCTTGAATATTATGGAGTAAATGTCACTGTTGTGGATCCTTTGTGCAGAGAACCTGAAAAAAATGTAATTACAAACTCAATAGTTAGAGGATGTCGACAGAGATTTAAGCCTAATGTTTCAAGAGCGTCTGGAAGGAAGGAAGAGCCTGAAAAAGATGCAGGAAATGACAAAATGTCCCATCCACAGCCTAAGGGGGAATCTGAAAAGGTATTTAATAGAGTAAAATAATTGGAGATAATGTGTTAGCTAAAAAGCTGCTGGATGCAACAACGTTATCTTCTTTTTTTTCTTTTCTTTCTTTTCACCTCATTATGACCAGGAATCAACCACTTACTTAACCTGCAGTGACAGTGTGATATTGCTTACAGGCCTCAGCTAAGCTGGGAGCTTGTCACAGAAATGGTAGATGCCAGTAATCTTTCATGTCCTGCAGTGAATTCCGCTTTAATTCTTTGATGTAGATTTTACTGCACCTTTCTGACTATGTGAAATGTGCCCTGTAATTGTCTGTGTGTTGTCATAAGCAATCCATTTTATATCCTGTTACGGACAGTTACCTGGTGTGTTAGGTAATGCTACACATTATAATGTAAGAGAGTTAATGTTTTAATGTTCTATTTCTATTCAGAGTACTGACCAAAGTAATAGGTCTGATGCTACCAGTGAAGAAGCTGCAGAAAAAGATGAAAAAATCCTGGAGAGAGTGTCTCAGTAAGTATGTGAAAAGTGAGAAGACATATTGCTCTTCAGCAATATGACATCCTTCTCACTTCTGGTAGTATCACATAATGTGGTAATTGTAGAAGTTTCTGAAGAAACAATGAGATAGAATTTGAGGGAAGAATAGGAATCTTTTTTAATGCATGAAACAAATACGTTAAACATTTTTAAAACAGTACTTTTAAATGGAATGTCAGTCATGATAAATGCCAAAAAACTTGAAAAGTTAGTCTCTTGAAGACTAAAACAAGCCTTCTCCACTAGCTTTAATACTGAAATGCACCAGTTTTGGTGGTCAAGTATTTGAACAATAGGAAATAAGTGTTTGTTCTTAAAGTGTAGTTAAGTGTTAGGTGTCTGGTATTAGGAGAAAAAGTTCCAACATGTGGGAACGTTAATGACCATGTATTAATTAGCTAATGTTAATTAGGAAGCATGTCATATATTTCTCTTCAGTGGAGAAATGACAGCTGTAGTGTAAAAGGAGGAATATGTTTTACAGGAGAGATTGTTAAAAAAAAAAATAAAAAAGGAAAAAACAAAACAACCAAAAAGGCCATTCCCCCAAAAAAAAATCCCAAACAACAAAGCAACAACAGCAACAAAAAAACCTCCAAACTTTTGTTTTTAAAGGGGGATAGCTGAAGAGGATGAAGGGAGGTAAACTGGGTTTGATAGTTGGCATAAAAATACTTTAGCGGTTATTTCTTTCATTAACATGCTGTGTAATTTGATGCTCAGGGAGGCATCTGAGAGTTGTAGTAATGTGCATCTGATATTTTTACATTAGTAAGATTGTGAAGTTATTTATGTATTTTCTGAATGTTTGTGATTTTTTTAACTCTTTATTAAATTAGGTCCATCTGCTTCTCGACTAGATAGGAATACAAGAGCCATTATGGGTCAGAAAAAGGTCTGTCTAGTGTGGTGTCCTGTCTCCAGTGGGAAAAGAAAAAGAACAGGGCAAACATAAGTTTAAACTTGTCAGGTACTTTTTCAGTCTCTAGCAGATAACACTTATAACTGTATTGTTTCATGAAGGTGCTAAAGCATAGTTCCATTTTAGATAAGTGTCTGTAAATAACTGTTTAAAAAAAAAAAAAAGAAAAGATATCACTTCTCCAAGTTTCCTCCCACTTTCAGATGTGATATGTACTTACAGATCTTACATGTTTTTTCCAGAGCTGATGAAACAGCTGGTTTACAAGTAGACAGCATACTGAGTGTGCTGAAACCAACACCTCTAAAGAGAGGCAGAGTGCAAAGACCAAAACCAAACCTAGGAAGAACTGTTGCAAGGCAAAAAGACCTGACAGATAAAAAAGATCCTGAAGAGAAGAAAACTGAAGGTGGAGAAGTAGAAGAAGGTGTGATACACCACAGGGATGAAAACAACGACCCATGTCTGAAAAATGTAAGTTTCTTGAGCAGTTACTTAGGCACACTTCTACTGGGTCCTAAAGATCTAGGATCATACCACAGAATTTGTAAGCATAGCCTTTGCTTGCTTTGTTTATTCTTCAGAATAAACTGAATTGTCATAAAATTGCCTCACGCTTGCACTTGGGTTCTGTTTGCCATGGGTAGATGGATTATATCTCACTTTGTTGTGTGATTTGTGATACCAGATCTGAAAACAGAAGTGCAGAGAAAAAAGGTCTCTTGGAAAAGAGACTAGTTCAGATAGAAAGTATATAGAAGAATAACAAATTATTACTCTTAAAGTATCTACTGATACTAGTTGGAGGCACAGGAAGCAAGAGGGAGATTTTTTTAATGTTTCTGTAAGAGATACTAAAATAAACTTTTGCTTTTCCCCATGCTCTTCTGAAAGAGAGGTCAAGCAAATATTTCATCTTAATAGAGTGAAACCTTTATTCCTTTTAGGATGTGATGGTTCATGAAGACACTCAGCCATCCAGTGTGATAGTAGAAGGGAATGTTTCTACAGATTCTGAGACAAACTCAGTACATAGAAGGCAATGTTCCCAAGAAAAGTCCTCAGAAGCAGAAAGATATGAAAGCGAAAAAGGATTGTCAGATATCTTGAAACAGGTTTCGGATTTCAATACAGGGTAAGGTTATTTATTAAGTGAAGAGAAGGGATAGTTCAAAACCATCAATATCTCTAGATATTCTTCCCTTTTTTGTTCAACTCCAGCATTAAAACTAAGTTTTATATCTATAATGAGATGTTTAATTAAGACAGTACTAGACTTAAACAAACAAAACCTGAAGAGCTTGAAAGCCCTAAATATAGATGCTGCTGGATGCTGGTCTTTGGATTGTGAGCCCAGTTTTCAGATAAATAGTTTTCTGATGCTCAGTTCATGTGGTTATCTTCTCTGTGTTGGTCCTAACAGTGCATCCCTCTGTGCTTATGTCAATCCTTGAGTATAGGTTTTGGTTTCTTACTAAAGTGTCCTCTGGAAAAAACAGAAAAACCAACGGTGCTGTAAAGCTACTGGGTAGTTTTAAACATGATTAGACAAAGAAAAGCGTTTGTAAAATGTTTATATTCCTTTCAAAGTGTGACTGGAAGTTGCATAAATTGCATCTTTAACTTATCTTTATTTAGCTATTTGTAAGATACACAGGCTTTTGGTGGTATTTAATGTGCTTTTACTGAATCTTTTTTCACAACGTCACTAAGAAAGCTAAGGAATTTTATACTTGGCTACTGTATTGAAGAGAGCTAAATACAGTGATGTCATACATGACTTGAAGAACCACTGTTGTCCCATGCCTTTGATTGTTCTTTGTTGTTTTTGTAGGGAGTCTGGTCCTCGGAAGGAAAAGGAGAAAACTGCTGTATCATCAGCTCGGCTACTGAGGGGTCGATTCCAGAGACCAAAGCCAAATTTAAGAAACACGACTAGTAGAAAGGAAGTGCTGGATATAAACAATAAAGGTGTATCACAGAAAGGGACCAACAAGGAAGGAGGTTTGACACAGCATGACAGTGAATGTAGCATCCTTCCTGATACAGCTGTAAGGCTTTCTTTTTTTTTTTCTTTAGTTATATTTGAGCTTTTGGGTTTGTGACATGAAATACTGATTATTTAAAAAATACAAAGTTAATCTTTTTTGAAACAATTTTTTCAAAAGCTAAAATTTGCTGCAAGAAGACTCCTGTACTTTCCACTTGGTTGTATGTGAGGAGAAAAAGATTACATCCATTCTGTACATCATATTGTGTATTCGTATGTCTTTCTGACCTGAGGTCACCTTGTAGAGTTGACAGTGAAGAAAGAAAAATATTAATAGAAGATGCAAAGAAGAAATCTAGATTTCAAGCTATTTTATTTAAAAGAAACAAATGTGTGTTTGTCCTGGAAAGACTAGGTAATTATTAATGAGCAGTTATAGAGGGGTTTTTGCAGGAAACACTTCAGAGCGTGATTAGTACAAGACTTCGTGGACATCGTCATGTCTCCTTTTGGCTTAGTATCATGACTTTTTCTGGTTCTTGTGTTTACATTTTTCAGAAAGCAGGAAAATATGAGGTCCTGGAACCATTGGAATCCTTAGGAAAGGAGAAGTCGTTTGGCTCTGAGGTTTCTGAGAGGCCAAGTTGTAAGTCACCAAAGACATTTTCAAGATCAGAGGATGGTGAACTCAAGTTTTATCTACCTGAAATTAACCAAGATGACACCTCAACTACTGATGCAGTGTAAGGGCTTAGAAACAAAAGTAGCTTGACTGTAACAATGAAAGTATTTTAAAAGGAAATCTTTGTGTCAAGGGATTGCTAACTGTCAAAGAAAATCTAATAAAAATGCTGAACAAAATCTCAGTTCTCATACTTTTGACACTAGTGATACTGAAATTCCACTTACTTCTATGCTAAGCATTAAATTATTGATCATTCATTTTACAACTGTTTCGTCATCTGAAACACTAGATTCATTTCACGTACACAGAGGAATACTAGTTTGCTTATCAGAGAAATCATGTGAAAATTGCTTTGACTTTATAATAATAAGCAGACAGTAACTTAGTGCCTGCAGCGAGTTAGTTAATTCTGTTGTGGAAGTAGTTAGGAGACTAGTGCTTTGAAAATTTTTCTGAGACAAAATTTTGTGTTCCTAACTTAAATGCATCAGAACTTTATGTTTGCATGGTTTGTTTTTAAAACTCAGCTGTTTTTTGTATGTAAATATAGTGAATCTGTGTTTGCCAATGACATGCTTTTGTATTAAGTTTCGGATTTATTTTTTTTCTGTCTGACTTAGCATTGATAGCAAAAATACTGCTGATGAAGAAAGTAAACAAACACCTCTTCAACCTGTCCAGTTAGTGCAGAGCAGATTCCAGAGGTACAAGCCAAACTTGGGAAGAGCTGTTGGAAAGAAGGAATTACAAATATCAGAAAAGGAGAGGGAGAAGAAGCCTGAAGCAGAGCAGTTGGTATTGCAAAAAGATGAGTCTGCCAATACTGTCATCGTAAGTTTAATAAGAATAAGTGCTTTGCCTTCCAAAGTATGGTTCCAAGTTGTGAGTTCTATTTTCTGAAGTTAAACTAGAGCATTTAAGTTGCATTCCCTGAAGCTGAGACACCATACTAGATGAAAAAATTCCCAAACCCTGGTATGTTGAGGTATTGCAGGTATGAAATCAGTGAAGTCTGCAACTTGTACTATTAATGTCTTTTGGAAAATGAGGATCTGATTTTTATTGTATTGTATTATAGAAAAAAAGATTGAGCACATTTAAGGTGAACTCTAGAATAAAAATGTGTTTTATGTTGCAATTCATAAAAATTAGCCTATTTGCTCATTTTATCTTTCATGTTTGGATTGAATCAAGTCTGAGGAGTATAAAGGGAAGGCAGAGGATAGCCATTTTTTCTGTGTTTGTGTTTTTAGGGTTTGTTTTTTTTTGTTTGTTTGTTTTTAAAGAGTCTCATTAATTTGATAAGCTTTGAGTGGCTTCACCACTACAGTGCCTGACACTCCTCTACTTTACACAGGTAAAGTGAGTCAATCATCTACACTGTGTATCCCCACAGACAGTTTGCTAGGCACTGTAAAAGGTATTGAAATACTCGAAAGCCATTATAGTATGATGAACTCTGTAATTATTTTGTGGGTTGCTCATGAATCATTTCATGGATGTAGGTATGTCTGCGTAGACTTGCCTTAGACATCAAACGCAGTTAAACTTTGTAAGAGTGACTTTTTTTTTTTTTTTTGGAGTGGTTATAGCTGGTTTTGTTCTTGAACCTGTGTAGAACTAGCTTGGAGTACTTGTGTACTGCATTCCCAGAATGTGTACCGTATCTGTAGTCTCCCTCTGTGCTGCGGTGTCAGCTCAGCCCTAGCTGAGATTGTTGTTTGCAGTTCAGCTTTGGCTACTCTATAGCTGTGGCCTGAGAACCATGCACGTACATCTGCTCTGTGTCATGCAATTCTGTAGAACCACAGCAGGTCTGATTTTCCTCTGTACTGACAAAGCTGCTGCAGACCTGGAGTGCTGAGTGATGTGTTTGAGTGTCTTCTTTGTAGAACCAATGTGATAAATACAGAAATAAAACTAATAACCCTTCTGAATCTGAGGTTACATTATGCTGGTTTGGGTGTGTCTGTGCTGTGCAGTTTTCAAAGGTTTTTCCATTTGCCATAGTATTTTGTTTCCATAGTACTCCATGTAACAGAAAGTTGATTGAATGCTAAATAGAAAAGCGTTTACCCATAATGCTTGGGTGCATATAGTGTTTAAGAGCCTAGCTTTAGGTAGCCCAGTACTAAGAAGACTTCTTTTCCTGCTTGCCTGTGTATTGAATTATGTGCTCAGGCAGATTACTCTCAATAAGTATGACATGATCCTTTTCTTGATTCAGATTGGGAAAATAGCACAGAGATCTGTAGTTTATATTTTTTTTTATAAAATACAGTTCTGTTTTAAAAACTTGCTTGATTCTCTTTTTCTTTATGCTTTTTTTAATTGCAAATTAAAGGGTGAAAATGAAGCTGTATTATGTCAAGCAGATGTATTGAGCAAACAAGAACAGGAACATCAAGAGGAGCCTCAGGTGCCCTGTATTTCTGAAAACAGGTTGTGTGAACAAACCAGGTGAGTTTAGAATTTAGGAAAATTGGATTCAAAAGGCTTTCATTTGGTGCATAATGAAGCACCTTTGCCTGTGTCAATTCTTTTGTTGCTTGTTACCTGTCTTTCTCCAATGGGAAATTTTCAGTGCCTACATGCATCCTCTTCCCGTGTTTTCAGAGCACATTTTCAGTTGAGCTGAACTACTTGTTGTTATCTGGTATATACTTGATCTGTGTGAGCTCATAGCTCTTTTTGACGAAGCTTTTCTTTTATTGGGTTTGTATTTGCATATACAGCATCATACATGTAACGGATGAAAATTTCAGAGGTGTGTCTTTCATTGATCCCAGTGTGCTCTTCTATTTTATTGTTCCTGTTAAACTAAGACCTTAAGCAAGTGTTAGACTGCAGATACTTGGATGGTGGTATAGTTATCAACACAACTTTTTTTCTTGATATTAAAAATGCTTTGACAAAGAAATCTTGTTATACCTTACCGTGTGTTAACCATAAATGCCCAAAATGAGAAATATATATCTGAAAAGATAATTTTATTGATTTTAAACACAACAGTGTATCAGTGTCTAACCCTCTGTTTTAAGTGTTGATTCAAAACTTAATGAATGCAAAATGACTTGTTTCCCTTTCCAACTGAATTCGATAGAAATAATTTTGGATGGGTTTTTTTGTTTGTTTTTATTTGCTTTAAATTCACTAGTGCTGAAAAAGCCACTTCCCAAGAAGGCAAGCTGGGTGCTCTGAGACCAGGACAATTCATAAGGAATGAATCTCCAAGAACTAGACCAAACCTAGAAAGAGTATATAGCGAAAAAGAATCTCCAGTGGCACAAAATCTTGCTGCTCCAGTTGAGCAAGAAGCAAATGAAGGAGAGAATCTACCTGTGGCAGAGGAATCTGAGGAACCTCTTTCCTCAAAAGTGAGAATTTGTTCCAGTATTTCCGACTACTTTCTGATGCTTGGTTTCACATCAGCTGATATCTAAATATGCTGTTTTAAATGTTTAAATTAATTAATTAAATTAATTTTAGACTAGTAAAAACTACATTCTTGTTTAATACTTGCACCCTAATATGAGGTGGTCTAAAATTCTGTTAATGACACATTGATAAGATCTAGACTTCTGTTCACTTAAACTTTCAAATTTCAGTCATGTTCATGAGTTACCTGCATGCTATATTTCTGTTGCTGGTTTTCTTCTGAGCTCCTTGGTGGTTGCTCATGAAATACTATGTTGTTTATAGTATCTGTTTTTATTAGATAAATGCCTTCTCTAAAGGAACAAGGAACAGTGATGGGTGCCATAAACTAACTTGAAAGTATGTAAGCAAAGTTTTGTCTCAGGTTAACATCTTGATCATAACTTGCAATGCTTTATTTTACACGTGATGTATTTTATGCTAATATTGTTGGGTTGTTTGGTTTTTTTTTTCTCAAATCTAAGGGTGAAATGGAAGTATTGTTTTTTGTGGGGAATTTGGCCCAGAATGACAACCTAGACATAAATCCAAAAAGTATGGAGTCAGAAACACTCTCTTCCTCAAAAAAGTCACATAGCTGCCACAGCAAGGGAGAACAAGAACATCTATCTACAGATGCTGTAGGAAGCATTCAGGATACCATAGAAAGGTAACATTCCCTGTTGACTAAGTAAGAGAGTTTAAAAACTTAGTGTATTTGTCCAGTTGTTTTCATATAGCACTTGCCACTAGGTGGCATCATTAGGTAATATAAAAGTTTTTAACAACATTTTTTTCTCAAGGCTGTTTTCTTCTTTGGAAGGTATTTTGAAGGTGAGAGTAGAATAGAAGCAAGTAATCAGAGTTTAGCTGCCTGAATTTCTCAGTAATAGATTCTTAGGACATTGCACTATGAATGTGGACCATTGTAAGGAAGAATGAGCCGTGCCATTTGCACTCACTTGTAACTGAGAAATGGTAGGTAGAGTAACAAAAAATGAGCTTGCTATCTTAGATATATTCTGTTCACTTTTTATTTCCAGCAGGAGAAATTCATTAAATTATGTGCAGTGTCGTGGTTCTTTGGTGAAGGGGATGTTTTTTATCAATGTGCAATATGAGGCACATAGTGCCATTTACATTGTCCTGTTTCATCTGAGAATGAGTTCACTTTTTTCACAGTAGCTAGTAAGAGGCTGTGTTTTGGATTTGTGCTGGGAAGAAGGCTGATAATGTACTGATGTTTATAGTTGTTACCAGGACAGTCAAGGACTTTTCAGCTTCTCTGCTGTGCCGGAGGAGCTGGGAGGGAGCATGGCCCCAATTACTAGCCTCAGATTCCTTAGGTTCCAATTACTTCCTCAATCCTTAGGTTTAGGATTGAGACCCAAAGTGGCCAGTAGTCTATTCCATATAATGCACGTCATGCGCGGCATATAGATGAGGGTCTTCTCTGGAAGTACTCTCTTGCTCTGGGTTGTGTACCTCCGGGTTGCCCTTCTCTCAGGGCTGTCTCCATCTCTTGGACACTCGGGCTGTTATCTCGATTCCAGGATGGCAGTTTTGGGACTCTCCTTGCTCTGGGATCATTAACCAGGAGTGGGCTGAGCCTTGGTCACTGGGTGGCGAGCAGCATCACTGTGTATCCCTTATTTATATATTTAGATATATTACTATTGTTATCGTCATTATTTCCAATATTATTGTAGTTTAGTTATTAAATTTTTGCTATCTTAACCCTCGAGTCTCTTTTCCCTTTACCCCTATAATTCTCTCCCCCATCCCTGGGAGAGGGGAGGGGGAAGATGAATGAACAGCTGTGTTGTGGAAACTACGACATACCTGTAACAGTTCTGGATTATGTTATAAGCTACATTTTGCTCAGTCTTAATGCTCAGTCTTACTGGATACAAGGATGGACGCTCCACCACCTCTCTGGGCAGCCTGTGCCAGTGCTTGGTCACCTTCACAGTGAGAAAGTATTTTCTGATGTTCAGAAGGAACCTCTTGTGTTTTGTTTTGTGCCCATTGCCTCTTGTCCTGTCACTGGGCACCACTGGAAAGAGCCTGGCTCCATCTATATTTACACTTTCCTTTCAGGTATACATTGATGAGATTTCCCCACATACTCCCACCAAACCCTCTGTTTTTGCAGGCTGAACTGTCCTCCCTTGCTCTTTTCAGCCTTTTGTCATAGGAGAGATGCTTCAGCCCCTTCACCTTTGATAGGCCTTTGCTGGGCTTTCTCCAGTATGTCCATGTGTCTCTTGTGACCAGTTGAGGGCTTTCTCCACTGCAGTACTCCAGGTGTGGCATCACCCATGCTGAACAAGGGAGAAGAATCACCTCCCTCAACCTGCTGGCAATGCTTCTTCTAATGCAGCCCAGGACACTGCTAGTTTTCTTTGCTGCAAGGGCACGTTGCTGGCTCATGTTCATCTTTGTGTCCATCGGGACAACCAGGTCCTTTTCTGCAAAGCTGCTTTCCATCTGTGTGGCCCCCAGCATGACTGGTGCTTGGGGTTGTTACTCCCCAGGTGCGGGACTTTGTACTTTCCCATTGTTGAACTTCATGAGGTAACTGTCAGCCCATTTCTCCAGCTTCTCCAGGTCCCTCTAGTTGGCAGCACGACCCTTTGGTGTATCAGCCCCTCCTCTCAGTTTTGTGTCATCTGCAGACTTGCTGAGGGTGAAGAGCCCCATTATCCAGATCATTAATGAAGATGTTGAACCGAAGTGGACACAGAATTGACCCATAGGGTACACTTGTAGTTACAGGCTTCCAACTAGACTTTGCGCCACTGCCCACCAGCCTTTGAGCCTGGCCATTCAGTCAGTTTTCAGTGCGCCTCCTTGTCTGCTCATCCAGCCCATACTTCATCAGCTTCTCTATGAGGATGTTAAGGTGTTAGAAGCCTTACTGTAGCCAAGGTAGACACTATCTGCTGCTCTCCCTTCATCTGTAGAATCATCCATTTCATCGTAAAAGGTTACCAAGTTGGTTAAGCATGACTTCCCCATTGTGAATCCATGCTAACTACTCCAAGTCATCTTGTTTTTCACGTGTCTGGAAATACTAGATATTTGATAGTAAGCCAAGTTTGTAGAGTGTATTTTGTAGTTCCTGAGAAGTAAAAGTTGAAAAATATTTTTGTAGGTCCAATGATGAATTAAGTTCTAGAGAAGAAAATGAACAGGGTGATACAGAACTTTTGCATCAAGCGAGGGAACCCCACTGGAACCCAAGGCAGAACCTAATGAGAATTACTAGAAAAAGAAGTTATCCTGAAGAAGGTGAAAACAGAGAAGAGGACAACACTGAGACTAGAAATGCAGAAGACTGTTTGGTGTTAGAGAAAACAGGTGTATTAATGGTAAGTGCTGATCATGTGCTTTGAGCCAGTTTATACCTCAATTCTTGTGTTTAAGTTCCTAGAACTGTAAATGGCACAGAAATCCAGTACATGGCTGGAAAAGGTTAATGTGATTCTTTCATTTTTTTAATTCACTATTAGAAATTATGAACTTAGACTCTGAAAACTGTGGAAATGTTTAATGTACACTGTCATCTTAAGTTTTACAGTTTATATGGTCAGAAGTCTGCATTATCATAAATACATGCTAATACTGTCTACCAATTAACTTAATGTCTGTTATTCATTGAACAATGGAAATTAAGGCAGCTGTCTAACACCTGATACTACCTAAGATCCATATAAGTATACGGATAAGTTGAAATGCATGTGAACAGAGTTCAGACTACCTCCTGCTTAAATTCGCTCAACAGGCCTAACCTAGCCCAGACTAGTTTCTCCTCTGCCTGAAGTTGCGATACATCAAGCGAGTTTATCTGATGTTCCTTATTTTGTAGATGGATCACTAAAATATTTCAGTTAATATACTATTTTAGCCAAGTATCCATAGTTGACAGAAATGTGCCTACTGGTTTGTTTTATGCTCTAGGATGTGTTTCTGTGTGTGTGTTTTGAATAATACTTAAATGCTGCTCTGTGAACTATTGTAGTTTTTTCTTCCTAGTTTGTTCCCAGGGCAGAAAAAAATAATTTTCCCTTCCAACAAGTTGTTCTTAAATAGGTAGCTTTAGAAAGTTACTCATCTTCCCAGGTCCTGAAGAGTTGCTGCTCTTGATAATTTGAGTGTGGCCTTGGTCTATTAACTAGTAGTGGCACTGGGAACTCGGGCATCACAGATAATGCCATCAATGACACTTCTGCTACAGAGCTTGAAATTAAAGAAAATGGGCAAAATAATGTCCTAAGCTATCAGAGATGACAGCTGGGCATGTTTTCAAGAACCTCAGACTTAGTTCTTTAAATCTTTTTGTCACAAAAACCAGTTAAAAATGTTTGGTGCTTAATATGGTAGTGATTGTATCCTCTGTTCAGCAAAACTTTAGTAACATAGTGGAAGCTGCATCCTTCTCAGAGGCTACAAGAAAACACAATTTGACAGACTCTGTTGAAGAAACATCTTGTAAAAGAATGAGACAGGGTAGTAGACTCCAGTTGCCAGAGATACCATTGGAGAGTGAGAGTCAAGTAGAACAAGAAGATGATTCTCATCTTTCTACCTCTCAGGAAAAAAATTCAGGCAATCTCACAAGGTAAGCCATTGAATTTCAGTTTGTAAGCTGAACTGATTGGTTTCGGTTTTAAAAATTTCGTTATTAGCCATAGTTCTGCATGTGAGTGCATGCAACATGTCAGTCCTGTGTGTTCCATCTGAACTCTACCAGATGCCTGCAGATATCTCTTTTACCCTGCCTGCACTCTCATAAAATGAACACATCCCACCAGCCCATCCCAGGATCCACCTTTGGTTTCAACAGGAATTTCTGATTTTAAACGGGAGGACTTTGAAGTAGCCATATTGAGAGCACAGGGATTGTGGAATTAACCTAAACAGAAACTCCATCCTGGAAGTGTCCTCTGCTGCTGTTTGTTTCCCCTCCCCACCAGTTTACCAAGGTGGATGTTTTTTAGGGAAAGTTTGGAATTACTTTTGGTACCCAAAGTGGTCATACCGATCATTTTGAGGAGGGAAACAGTAAGCAGCTTATTATTGAAGAGATTGCTGTCTGAGAAACTGAAGCAGATAATTAATTATCATCTAACAGTTTTAGTTTCTAGACATTAGATCAACTGCAGTATCATAGTTTGGCGCTCCTAGTATAGCTTTAGCAAAAGAAAGCTGGAAATGTTCCCATGACATAAAAAGCATGTGACTTCCATGTGCTTCAAAAT
>NW_010116081.1:0-21227 GCF_000699245.1 Pterocles gutturalis | reverse complement strand
TTCCCTACAGGAAAGCTGGGGAGGGACTTTTACAAGGGCATGTAGCAACAGGACGAGGGGTAATGGATCTAAGCTGGAAGAGGGCAGATTTAGACTAGGTATTAGAAAGAAATTCTTTACTGTGAGGGTGGTGAGGCACTGGAACAGGTTGCCCAGAGAAGCTGTGGATGCTCCATCCCTGGAGGTGTTCAAGGCCAGGCTGGATGAGGCTTTGAGCAACCTGGGCTAGTGGGAGGTATCCCTGCCCATGGCAGGGGGGCTGGAACTAGAACTAGATGGTCTCTAATGTCCTTTCCAACCCAAACCGTTCTGTGATTCTATGATTTTCAAAACAAAGAATTCTGTATCTTCTAAGTTTAATTGTGCAGCTTTCCAACACTTTGGAGCTGCTTAATACACATTTACAATCAGTACTTTGTGCATACATAAAGAAATTATGATTTCTGATTAAATGGCATGTGGATGCATTTTTGTGACTGTACTTTAGGAAGTAAATAGATTGTACTGTTGGTCAGAGTGATCTGTTTTCATTCATTGAGTTTGTTTTGATTTGTGGTACCGCTTTTTTTTGAAGTGTCATGAACTTCATTGTTTTTAAACATGCTTTTGTTCTGTACTTTAAGAAGGCAGTCCAGAAGGCCGTCAAAACGGATAGCGCTGCCAGAACATGTCTTGGACCTAAGAACTGCTTCTGCTTCTGGATGTGTGGCTGATTGCAGTGAGAAGGGGAATCAAAGGCAAGAAGTTAAACTGAGTGTTACTAGAGGCAAAAGTTTGAAAACTACACATAGAAAGAAATCTGGGAAGGAGCACAGAAGTTCAAAGACAACCTTGGTGACCCTCTGGGCTTCCCCAGAGGAGGAGGAGGAGGAGGCAGATGACTTTGAGCCTGATGAAGAAGATGAATGCTTTGCACCAGAGGAAGTAAACAAAGCTCCAGTGTTTATTCCTATAGGTCTTCGATCTCCAAAACCTGTTCCTGTTCAGATAGAGGAGACCATGGAGGAGGTATCAAGTAGCTGGGTTCTGCATATGTAATTTTGTTTTGATTGTTTAAACATCTTTTATTCTAATTGCATCTCCAAGTACTTGGATTTTATCCGAATGGAGTTTAATTTGTTAAGACTGGCGTTGAGAGTAGCAGGGATGTTACTTGGCACATGTACTTGGTTTTGAACAAAATACTACATCAGTCTAAGGTCCAGTTATATTTACAAACTGTATGTAGTTCTGCAGGCTGCTCACCAGTTTGTTTATTGGGATTGAATGTAGGCACAGACTACCATCCTTACTGCGTATTTTGAGGCCTGAGATGGAACAAATGGAGCATTTTAGTTTTACATTTGAATTTTAGGGAATAAGAAACTTCAGCTGTGTGGTGGGCTGACCCTGATCAGCAGCTGGGCACACACAGAGCTGCTTGCTAGCTCCCCTCTCCTGTGGGACAAGCAGAAAATAGAACGAAGGTAAGAAGACTTAAGGATTGATATAAAGACAGTTCAATAGGTGAAGCAACAGCTGCATGTGAAAGCAAACCAAAATAAGGAATTTATTCACTACTTTACATTGGCAGGCCACTTCCTGGAGAGCAGGGCCTTAGCCTGTGTAAAGGTTACTCTAGAAGACAAATGCCATAACCACAAGTGCTGTTCTCTTTCTTGTCCTTTCCCTGAGCTTTTATTGCTGAGCATGACATCATATGATATAGAATATCCCTTTGTTCAGTTTGGGTCAGCTGTCCCAGCTGTGTCCTCTCCCGACCTCTTGCTCACCCCCAGCCTACTTGCTGGCGCAAGAGTAGGAAAACAAAAGCTTTGACATTGTGCAAGCACTGTTCAGCAATAGCAAAAAGACTGGTGTGTATCAACACTGTTGTAGTCATAAATCCGAAAGAAAGCAGTGGGCTGCTGAGGAGAAAAAGAACTTCATCCCAGCTGTGCCCAGTACAATCTTTACCCTTTATTTCATACAGGTCCTACACTATCCAGTACATCCTTCTTAACCACAACTTCTCTTCCTGTCCTTTGGTATATACATGGATATCACTCCCTTTGTGGTCCACCCCATTAAAATATCCATCAAATGTCCTTTGAGTTATTTAGTCCATGCCTTGGGCTCCGTGTATTATGTCATCACTCAGGAGAGGCAGCATGTTGTGTGGAGCTTTTGGGCACCAAAGCCAGCTCAGGTTGGTCACCATTGCACTTACCTGGTTTCTAGTGAGGTAGGTCTTCCCTTGATTCATGTTGCTCTTGCTATAGTACTTACTGTAGCATATAACTCAAATAATGGGTTAAAAGAATTTTAAACATATGTCGATTAAAATCTCCAGCACTTGTCCCTTTGAGTCAGGCTGTAGAGTTTGACATTGCAATGGACTCCGCTCCTTGCCCATGCTCTAGCGTGGGGCCTCCATGGGCTGCAGTCCATTCAGGGATGTTCCTGCTCTGTTTGTCATGGGCAAATGCATGGGCCTCATTTCCTGCTGCTGTCAATGAGAGACCATCTACACCTTTGTCAATTTTTTTCAAGAGCTGTATGTTTTGACTCTTCTGTAGACCATTTGTAGAGTTGGAAACCAAGACCAGAGTGCAGGCCTATGTTTTAATTGTACTCTTAGGCTAGACTAAAACTCGGGACTGTAAGACTGTACCAAGACTTGGTGTCATGTCTGCTAAGACCAGTCAGTAGAGAGGAAAGGGAATACTTTTTTTATCATTAGGGAACTGTTGAGGTTTGGGAACAGTGGACTCTGTTCAAGGCCTTGAGAAGGATTGTGCTCAAAGGTTTAGACATTTTTCTGTTTTTTCCCTGTCATTCAACATGACCTCAGTGATGTGTCTTCATAGCTCTTTTTTTTCTTATTGCTTTGTTCCAAATATGTTTATCTGATCTGTTCCATTTATGTGTCAGACCTTCATCACTACTTCTTTCCATTCACTCAAATTCTTCTTGCTTACTGCTGCTAGTCATCTTCCCCTCTTGTCCTCTTGAGATCCTGCTTTTTTGTTTCCTGAATTAATCACACCATTTCTTTCTCTGGGTGAAACAGCAAGAGAATTTAAAGCTCAGTCAAAACACCGATACTCTAGAACAATAATGGACAGCAAAGTTTTTGCACCGAAAGTCTTGCTGAATCTCTTAATTTCAATGATGTGGGATATATTACGTTTGGGGGTGATGATCAAGTTTCCTGTTTTAACACACAGGAGCCATGAGTACTAATAAGGGATATGGTTAGATTACCTGAGGGCTCGGCTGTTGTCAAATTTAAATAGCTCAGTGGAAAGTATCTGTAAAAGTGCAAGCCTTTGAAAGGTACCCAGATAGAGCAGTGTTTTTCATAAGAACCTCACTGGAAATATTGTAGCCTTTCTACCAAACTTTGAGTCCTCATTTCTGAAAATGCCACATCTTAATTTCTCAGTTAAAAGACAGTGTTAAAGAAGAAGAAAAAAAATAGGTAGAATGGTGAGTTTGTTTGTGTCTGTGTGTGGATGTGTGTATTCCTTAGTCTTACTTTGGAAAAAGGCTGAAGTGTTTTTCTTTCCTGAAGACTTAAAAAGCAGAAAAAGTGTGAAAACTCACAAAATGGATTTGAGGTAAACAGCCACCATGAAAGACTTCAGCCACATAACTTAGTTTGGTGGAGTAATAACCAACTAGAAACAAGGTGTTAGGTTGTTTGATGCTTCCAGTTAGTTACAAGCAGTACTAGCAGTTCTGCCTCCAGTTTATACAACTGCTGCCTTCTTAAATCAGAAGATATGTAGTATAAGACTTGATTTTTGGGAAGGATCCCAAAAGTAACTATATGTGGTTTATAAAAATTTGTGCTTGATGTTTTCTTTTGGTGACAATGAACTGAAATACTTCTTAAATTATTTTTACAGGTGGAAATATCAGTGAATATACCAGATATGCAGGTGGCTATTGATGCTGAAAGTCTCCCTCATGCATCTGTCCAGCCGGTGGTACAGAGAGAGGAAAAAGTAAGCACCTCAACAGCTGTCTGCTTGGTGGTGGTGGTGTTTCATAGCACGTTCAAAGCTACATGAACAGTGCTTGTTTGCCATGTGGGCTTGTAACAGTATAGCTAATAGACTCTTACCTGTCCACACAGATATGAGGGACACTGCTATGATAAAACTATGTAAGTAAATACTGTCAGCCTTTAAAAGACCCTTTTAAAGCCAGGGCAACCTTTAGGCAGAGAATTTACCTGTAAGCATTAAATTTAAATTGTGGGCTTATTTAATATAAAACTTTGATATTGTTTTTCTTTTTATTTAAGGAAACAACTGTACATGAAAATCCAGAAGTGGACAAAGGTAGATATGAAACAATATTGTTCATATCTTTTCTGTTAACTTGCTACCAATATGTAGTTATGCTTGCTGGAAGTTTGGGTGTTTATATATCTTATAAAGAAACCTGCTCATGAGATACTGGATGCTTTTATGTTTTGGAGGAGATTTAAACCATTTGCTTTCTTACTGTCTTCTATCAAGTAGGGGGACTAAGCATTTCAAGGTGCTGTTCCCCAAGGTCAAGAATGTGCCTTTCATGTGTCCTGTCTCTAACTTTCACATGCTGTGGTTAGTTGTACTACAAGAAGAGGAAACTTTGCAAGTGCTTAATTGCACAGCTTGCTTGATGTGTAACTGAGTGATACAGAATGGGTGGATTCATAGCCTTGTCATCTCTGTGGTCTCTGACTTCAATATCTTAAATTGGTAAAATAGCATATGATCCCAGTCTTCAGAAGCAAATATTTTAATGTGAGGTATGCTACAAACTCTTATGGATCTATGAATTTTTAGAATAGCTTTCACTTTTAAATACATTGTCAATACATCTTCCTAGGAAGCACTGGAAATTGAGTAGCATACTGTCTTAGTTGGAGAAGGGGAAGCATACTTTGTTCTTTCAATTTATTTCAGTGCAGTAGCTCTGGAGGGTGGAAATGTTTTGTTGGATGTGACCAGTTAGTGATAGGCAAAGTGTTGTATTCTGGATAGAGATTAGGAATTGGGAGTCTAAAGTGGGATATGGATCAACACTATAGGTTATGGGTTTCTGTGATTAAACTGTTACCTCTTTCCTTTCCATTTGTGGTGGGCTGACCTTGGCTGGCTGTGAGATGCCCACCCAGCTTCTCTCCCACTCATCCTCAACAGGATGAGGGGAGAAAATAGAATGGAAAAGCTCCTGGGTTGAGATAAAGACAAGGAGATGACTTACTAACACTTAACATGCTCCAGCATGGGGTCCTTCCCGTGGGGTACAGTCCGTCCTTCAGGATAAGCCTGCTCCACTGTGGGTCCTGTACAGGGCGCACTTGCTTCAGGGAGTATCTGCCTGCTCTACAAATGTCTCCTCCACAGGTTGTAGGCGAATCTCCACTCCCATACATTTAGCACCTCCTCCCCCTCCTTCCTTAATGACCTTGGTGTTTGACAGGGTTGTTTGTGACACTTTTTCCCTCACTCTTTGCTGCTGTGCGACATTCTCCTTTTTCTTAAATATGTTTCCCAAAGATGCCATCATCTTGTCTGACAGGCTCAGCTGTGTCCTATGATGGGTCAGTTGGAACCAGCTGTGTCAAGGGCAGACCCCCTGCTGCCAGCACCTTGCCACCTGTACCTATTCCTGCTCAGTGTTTTTACAATAGTTTGAATTTAGTGGGTGAGAACTGTTGTGTGTCTATAAGCATCTTGATCTGTGAATGGCAACAATTTAAAAAATACATGTATTTATGATAGTGTCAAATCCTTTTTGAATATGGATAAGTGGATTGCTGGTTAATGTGCCTGTGACTTTTAATGTGTATGAACAACTTTGCAGGAATTAGTGATGGAAGCACTGAAGCTGCCATGACTTTACTTGCAATGGGTGATCCAATGTTCCAGTTAAAAACAAGCACTGAAGGTATGATCTGATTTATGGGACAAAGGCCCACCTAGGGAGGGATGGAGCAGCGGCTGCAAAGTTCTTCCACATGCTGCTGCATAGCAGGAGGTCAAGGTCTTTTATGCTTTTAGTCATTCTGAATTGTAACACATAGTAAAACTAGGCAATGCAGGTTGGCTGGAAAAAGTAAGGCACCTTACTGGATACTGCCAAATGCATTACTGTGCTAGAGTTTGTGAGACGTGTTTTAGGAGGGATATGTTTAAATTAATTTGGTCATATAAATTGGACAAAAGAAAGGAATTGAACTTAAATGACCGTAACTATCAGTGGTCTTTTTGAGGCTTTAATGTAAAGCATAGCTTTTTCCACCTAACTAGCTACAAGCTGAAATTACCTGTGATTAGTCTAGCTTTTTATAGACTTTTATTTAGAATTTATTATCTGCCTTCATTGTTTGAACGTTAGTTTATGCATTCTTACTATCAAAAGTGTGATCTTGGGACTGCATTTACTTGGGATTTGAATTTGCATCTTTGGAGAATACAGACTGTTAAATGAGTTTAGAAGTTGAACATCTGTAAAAATAGCTTTATGTACATGCCAAACCTGAGTCTTTTAAATTATGCTTTTCTGTTCTGTTTATCGTTCTAACCAGAATGGACACACATGTTACCTGCTCAAGATGAGTTGGACATTAGCCACACCTACTCCAAACAAAATAGAACTTCTAATCAGCATTTACTTTCTTCAGACACTTCTACCAATGAATTGATTCCTTCAAAGGATGGAAGCAACTTTAATGGAGAAGATCAAATCATTGGCGCATGCATAGGTGGTGAAGAATATTTTGAGGAAAATGCTACAGATACCAGGTTAAATTACTACTTCTTCTTCTTTAGGGAGAGAGATCCTTTGACACTGCTTACTTTAGCTAGGTTCTTTCTGGCATTTTTACCTAATTGCAAGCAGTCTTGCTTTAGCGAAGGTTTCTCAGTTTATGTAATTCACTATGTAATCTGGAAAACCCCTCCTGCCTCTTTCTAACAACTTTTGTGAGATGTTGGTATATAATTTTGGGGATGTAGAACTTGTTCTTTACTCCTGAAGTTAAGTTTACCCTGCTGGGGGAGAAAAAAAAATATTTGAACTTAGTTGGTATGGATCACTGTTACTAAGCTCATTTTCCCAAAGTACTCTACAGCTAATCAGGCCAAAGCAAATTGCTATCACTGCTGTTATGGGATTTAGGTCAAAGATTTGTAGCAAAGGGATGTCAAGGAACCAGTTGATCTTCTATAATTATGGTTTTGAATGCTTTATGTTTTTTAATCTTGTTCAAGCATTTGTGAATGTTGAAATAGCTTGATGGAACACCTCAGAAAAAAATCTGCTGGTGATCATGTTGTGTTAATTGAAAGACTATTTAACTTGTCAATTGCTTGAATGAACTATCAGATTATAGTACTCTGAAAAATTATAATCAAAGATATCTTATTTTAAGTCCAGTGGTTCTTCTGTTGTATTACGTGATCAGTGTTAGATTTCTCATCTTCTCGTATTTTTAAAATATTTCAATTATTACTTTTTTTCTGTAGTTAGAGTACATTGCAGTGTACCTGCCTGTTCTGATTCCCAGGTTATCTTTATTTTTTGGTCTGCCAAACAGTCTTCTGTCTCCTCTGACAGCTGCAGCCTGTATTTCAGCCCTTCATCATCTAATCTACTATGTCTCTTCTATCTCTTCTCTGTACTGTCAGAAATCAAAAACTGTGCGTTGATGGCATTTTTCCTTTTTACTTGCAGTGATAGCTCTTTGCCTATGGTGAATAGTATGAGACTGACAAGAGGCAGGCTCCTGAAGCCTGAGCCAGACTTTGGAGTATTGAGGTCCAATGAAAACATAATTCAGAAGTCACTTAATACAAATGTACTTGTGGAACAGCTAGAGCAAGTTCCAAGTGGTAAGCATATTTCTCATCCTAGGGTTCTGAAAATGGTTTCTTCTGATGGACTGGCGTCTCTTTATGAAATGAAACTAAGCTGAAAGTCTTCACTTTCTGTTCATATTCACAGATGATGCATCACCACTGTACTATAGGGCATCCATTTATGGTATAGTTTTGTACATAAGTATACCTATCAGTATAAAATTAAATGAAATCTGAATAGCAGTTTTTCTGTGCAGTTCTTAAATTAGCTGGAAAGCCCTTAAATTACGGGACTGCTGATTACAGAAATACATTACAATAGAGTGTACTTTTTTCTATTATTATTGTCTTTCCCTTCTATTAAAAGGAGATGTACAAAATTGTTGTGGTATTCTTAAAGCACTCCCAAAAAAGGTGGTCTTCAAACTTTTAATTATCTTCATAGCACTGGCAGAATGCAAAACATACCAAAGGCAATATGAGATATGTGTATATGTTTCATTTATATAAGTCATAATATATGTGTACATAGACAGCAAAACTAATGATTTTGTAGTGTGTTTATATATACACCTCTACATACATATACGTTTTAATTTATAAAAGCTTATTTGTAAAATAATATATATATATATTTTCACATGCACACACACAAAAAAGTAATTTCTATTCTTATGTATCTTAGAATCTACAGCCCTGAGAGGTACTGCAGAAGTGCAGAAGGTGGAACTAGAACAGGTCAGACCAGCTGCAAGTGATTCTTCAGTTCTTCATCATTTCGCAACTGGAAGTATGGAACTTACCAAGCAAGTAGGCAAAACTGAGAGGTAGGAAGAATCATCGGTTAATATTGACTTTATTTCTAAAGTCCCTTAAAATACGCAGCTGAGTGCGTGTGTAGTATGTGTCTGTGATGGAAACAGTGTGTTTACAGATATTGTGTGTGTTTATGCACTAAAGCGTATGGTTTAGAGTTTTATTTTTAAGGTTTTTCTCTCTTGCATGTTGTCCTACAGCTTTTGGAGGTAAAGCATTAACTTATGTTTGCTGTTTCAGAACTTAGTAATCACCTTCCTGCTTAATTGTCTCCCATGAAACTGCATCTGAAAAGAAATGTTAAGGAGCTGGTCAATTTGGAAATGTTAATGAGCTTGTAAGGCTTCCTGCTTGGTCATGCTTTCAGTAGTAAAGTCTCAATTAATGGTGTTAGGGAGGCTTTTTCCTGAAATACTTCATGTAGACTTGTTTGAAGATTGTGCGTTTAGTAGAATGATGTAACTGCTTCTCTGTAGCTACATAAGCTTCATATTAAATAAATAATTATATAGAATTTAGCCCATGCACAGGGTATCTTCAATTGGTTTCCAGTTAACTGGATACATGCCTTACAGAACAGAAAAAGAGATGAAAGATGCTTATAGAAATTCAGAAGACTTAAGACCTCCAACTGAATCATCAAAACCTGAAAAATCTCACCTTCAGCTAGAGGATTGTCCAAATCAAAGTTCTGTGGATGGACATTCTAAGCAAAATCCCTGTTCTCCTGAGTACAATATATGCACAGTCAACTTTACACAGGTAAATAACTTAATTACAATCTAGAAGTGCCCAGTTTCAGAAATTCTGTAAAGGAAGAGGTTTTCAGTGCAGATGTACTCACCCATTTTAAAGACCTGGTACTTCAGCAGGTGAATGAACCTTTCTTTTTTGCAAAGACATAACTAAACTTAATGTTTCAGACAAACTTAATCTTCACAAGCCTCAGTCTATAGCATTTCAGCAATAACTGATGTGTTAGCAAAATTTTGAGCCATTTTTAAAAAAGTTTTGATGGAAGAAGTTAGCTAGGACTCATTTTCATTCAGTCTGACCTGTTCCTGTCATATTGGTTTAAATTAAAATTAGGTTAAAATGTCACTGCTGAACTCATTATTTTCATTGTCATCTTCATTTGCTTTGTTTAAAACAAACTTCATCCTTTGCTGTGCTCTTTCCCATTTATTTCAAAACCCAATTAAGAGTTTTGCATGTATACTGTCATGGACAAACAGCATGTCTTTCACAACCATTTCTTTGCAGTGGTTCATGTATCCCTGTTCTAGTATAAACAAGAATTATCTTATTTCTTCATTAGAGAAAGGTTCCTTCTCAGTTCCCTCAGGTTTTCTAGTGTTGCCTGAGATCAGTGTACATGCAGTTATGGAGGAACAACTGATGAGTAGTAGCTTGTTTCCCCAGTGCAACCTGTTGATGTGTCAAGGTTGATCTCACGTTAGAACAAGGTACAAGAATGACTGGGCTCTTACAGGACTGGCAGAGAGTGCGAGAAGAGGCAACTTCACAGAACCACAGAATCACAGAATGTTAGAAATTGGAAGGGACCTCGAAAGATCACCTAGTCCAATCCCCCTGCCGGAGCAGTAGAGTATTCCTGGTTTTAGCAAAGGTACATGCCATAAAAAGGAATGGTTAGATGAGTTGCAGAGCCTGGTGTTTTTCTTTGGCACTCAGTGCTTTTGTAATGTTTGGGGGAATTTGTTTTCTTAGTGCCACTGGGCAATTTATTGTGTGAGTCATCTCTGATAGAGTTGTGCTGTAGGAAGTGTAAATTTATTTTGACAAACCATCAGTACAGACAATGAGCTGCATATAAATTTTGTGCTGCCCAAGTGTTTCTTGTCCTTGTCAGGCTAATATCCCTCAACGTAGAATAGCTAGCAGTAAAAGCTGACAAATGTAATTATGATGATGTCATTAGATTTTTTGGGTCTTCAGCATTTGACATGCTTAGTTTCCTTCCTGTTTTCTAGAGTTATTTCTCAGATTTATTAACTTGTTTTATTTCAAATGTGTTATTTCTAGAACGAAGCTTGTGCTCAGGATGCTCAACAGCAATGCGTAAGCAGCACAGAAGAGGCTTCAGGTATAATGTGCTAGTATTCTAAGTTAGGAAAAGCTCACAGTTGTGTATCTTGTGGTTACGCAAAGATGAATTAAAAAAATAAAATGTTTTCACTGGCATGGTGAATCAATCTATTTCATTAACAAAAATAATGACCCACAGCACAGTGCTGTGCCCTGGCCTCTTATCGTTAGGTTTCATTAACACAAACTAGACTTGGGAACTTTTTGAATGGCACTTCATTAAGTTTAAATATCAATGGAAGGGAAACTTCTTGCTCTCTGCTCCCTGCTGTGAACAGCTGCTGCTTACCTTGTGCTACGTTTAGCAGTTGTTAGAGCGTTTTATAAGCCTCTGACTCACTTACCCATCAAAAGTTGAACATGACAGAGGGAGAGAATCTGTGTAGTTTTCCACTGGCTTAGTGAGCTATAGTAGCTCGTGAAATTGTCAAGTGAATGCCAGTGTGAGAGTTGTATGAGTGGGAGGGCTGGACTCTCTAAGTGGAGCAGGGGAGAAAGAGGAGAAGAAAAAGGAAGAAGACAAGCAGTCTTCCTTCTTTAGCTGTAGTGAGTCAGCAGATTAACTCAAACTGTTTAGATGTGATGAAAATATGAAGGTGATGGCTGCTTTTCCCTAAAATAAATTGAAATGGAGCTGCTTTGGAACTAATATTTGTCTAAGATTTGGGAAAATCACTTTGTCAGAAGCCCGGAATACTTATTTTAAATGGAAACAGCAGTCCAAATTTGTAACTCCTGAGCATGTGCAAAAGATAGGACTAACACTTCTTCTTAGACATTTGTTGTGCTATGTTATTGCAAAGATCTTGGGACAGAGCATCTTAAATCACCTTTAATTTGATAACCAAACTGAGCTGATGTTGGAATAACAGCAGCTTTACATCATCAAGAATGAGAACTGTCTTAAGTAATGGAGCAGCACTGTTGTTTTCCATCTTTTGAAAACTTTACAAAGTTGTCTCCTTAAATTAATTCGAATGGATGGCAGTTGGCAGTTATCTGTTAATGTCAATCTGTTGACTAATTTATTTATATTTTTCATTTATTAAACTCAAGACTATACTTCTCAGGTCCTTTGTTGCAAGTCTGCAGTGAGGGGGAAAATCCTTGTGTTTGCTGCCAAAACAGCAGACTTCTGCCATTTAAGGAAGTAAATCTTAATACCTGACAGTTACAATTAAAGACAGAGGGCCATTGGACTGCCATTACACTGGTTTAATTTAAACTGCAAATTGTTCTTTAGTGCTAGAACACCCATTTAAAAAGCTCCATCCCTACTAGGCATTTTTAATATTCTTCATTGTGAATGGCAATCAGGACTCCACTGCAATGAACAGGCTCCAGGGGGTGACGATGCGTATCTCATCTAAGCAGAAAGGAAGCATATTGTCTCAAGAATATGCCCAGTGCTGTTTTCCTTGGAGAAATGAGTGCCTGAAATTTTATTACGCGAGGTGGGGAAGGCATGAAGAGAACAGTGTAATTTCAAACTTAAATAATAAGTTTTTTAATGTCTTGTATTTCCCTGAAAAAAAATATAGTAGTGAACAATGATCATACATGTCCAGAGGAGGAACAGACATTCATTTTAACATTGGTGGAAATCCCAGCTGACTCAAAAGAGTTTGATGCATCTGCTTTGCTGGAACAAACTTCAGAACCATTACTACCAGCACCAATATTTATCAGCCCAATAAATGCAGGTGAAACAAGCATGACTGAAGCAGAGAGGTAAATGCTTTGTTTTTAAGCACAGATGAACACTTTTTGTGAATCTTGATTGATCCCTGAATGTGCATTACAGATTAGAACTTCTCGAAAGAAGAAATGCAAGAGGAAATAAGGTTGGCAGACTGGTCAGAGAATTAAGAAAGTGAAAAGGGCTCTAATCAGATTTGAGAAAGATCTCATTGGTGGTTTAAAGTTAGTGTTTTAGTTAGCGGGGATTTTGCTGTCAAGCTTAATTCTGATTTATTTTTTTTTCAATGGCAAATCTTCCTTTTTAATAGAAGTATTTGTCCAGCCTGAGTCTATTCTGCCATGGGTACTTAGAATAAAAAGCGATTGAAATGAACAGTCTAAGCATGTTTACATTTTTACAGTACTTTAACAGTTTTGTAAAATAGCTCTTTATTAATTGCCCTTCCAAATTTTTAGTGTAGATGGTGTTCTGGACAACATGATAAACAGTAGACATACATTCGGAATCATCCTCTTGCCATGTTCAAAAGGCAGAAGAGCTGAAAATGCAAACAGATTGATTACTTAATGGAATAATATCTGGTTTGCAGTACTGCAATACAAAGGGTTTGAGTTTCTTTTACAAAGGAGTACTCCTCAATGCAATGTGACAAAATTATTATTGCAACATTACAGTTGAACTAAATCTCCTGGTCAGTTTGGGAGGAAAAAAAAAACAACATCAAAGGAAAAAGACATTCTGAAGAAAAGGAAGTGTTGCAAAGTTGTAAAAAAACCTGTTACTATATTAATGTAAGAGCTCAGATCGTAACTAGAGCTGTGATGCAATTGAGTCCACATCACTGTGGAGGACCTTGCCCTGTGACATCAGATGTTAGTGTAATTCTTTTAGTTATTGAAAGGATAGGTCTTTGAGTGAATTTTGGCTGCACAATGTAAGAATTCTAACTCCTGTGGGACTACTGATGATAGACAGAATTGCTGACAGGCAGACTTGGGTACATCTTCTGTCTCACTGTTCCTTTATTGCTTTACCCTGTTTGCCTGTTTTCTGCTGCATCCCTAGGTGTCTTGCTGCCTTTTGAGATCACACTGGTGGAGGGTGGAAGGGTGTAGGGGCATGGGGATGAATATTCAAGTGTGCATATAAGTAATACTGTATTTAAGGGCTTTCTAGGGTAGTTAATCAGTTATCATATTTTTACATTTTATAAAAATATCAAGTGGAGTTCAAATAGAACAGCTTCTAAAGTAACTAGATTTTGTTATGACTAGAAAAACTCAATTCTCTAACTGAAGATAGGGCAGGGCAGCAAAATGTTTCTCAGTAGTAAATAGTACATTTGAAGTTAATATTGACATTAAGCAAGAAGGAGTATCACCATAGATCCATGTGTAATTTCTGTACAGGAATGTTATGCAAAGTAAATATTGGCTTCTTGCACAGTCACAATAATGACTTTATATATAAACAGCACTGGATCCTTGACAGCTTCAGCTGATGAATTTGCTGCACCGTTACACAGCAGTATGGAAGCCAAACGATTAAAGAGTACATCAGTAGAGCCCATTCCAAATTTGCAGACAACTCAGAAAAGGTCAGCTGCTGAGCTTGAAGAGAATGATTTTCCTCCTGCCAAGAAAACTCTGTCTTCTGTTGTAGTGGAAGGTAACTTGGAAACCACTTACAAGGTGAGATCATAATTTGATAAGCAAGTCTTCATGCATAGTGTAGATGCATAACATGTAATTGAACATTTTAGTTATGTTTATTTTTTAACAGTGTCACTTGCTTAAAAATATAATGCCTATATGACTTAGAAGGAAAATCAGCACCCAGAGATTGCTTTTTATTTTGAACTCCACAACAGTTTTCGGGCTGTTGATTTAGTATTAATTTTTTGGAGAATTTATAGGCTCTCAGGTTTTTGGTGTTTTTTTTTTTTTATTAGGCATCCTAGTAGGCAGACTGGTAATATGTCTTATTTGGTTCATTCACACAGCCTTTCTAAAAATGACATTGTAGGAGGGAAAACTCCAGATACATACTGGATGATTGGCATGATGATATGATCCCTTATGGTGTCTGTCACATGAAGAAGTTGTTAGATATATTCCTACCATTTTTTAACATAGTGCATATTCATTTTAGAGAACAAGCTGTAAATAAAAACTGGCCAGCATGTTTCCAGCTTCCCTCTGTGCTTTTAGAATATGACCAAGCTTGTGGCAGTGTCCTGCTTACAGCTGGGATAGAGTTAATTTTCTTCCTAGTAGCTAGAATAGCGCTGTGTTTTGGATTCAGCATGGGATTTGGTACGGGAATAATGTTGATAACGTACTGATGTTTTCAGTTGTTGCTAAGAAATCAAAGACTTTCCAACTTCCCGTGTTTTTCTAGTGTGCAGGTGCACAAGAAGCTGGGAGGGAGCATAGCCAGAGCAACGGATCAGAATTGGCCAAGGAGATATTCCATATCATGCAACATCATGCTCAGTATATAAATAGTTGGCCAGGAAGCGCTCTCTCACACCTCCCCCTGAATTGTGGTTTTTTTCTTTTTAAAATTTTAGTTCAGTTATTAAATTGCTCCTGTCTCAATGTATGAGTCTCTGTACCTTTGCCCTTCCAATTCGCTCGCTCATCCTGTGGGGGTGGGGGAGGGTGAGTGAGCAGCTGTGTGGTACTTAACAGCCACATGGGTTGAAACCGTGACAGGCAGTGACTGTCATTGATTTTTGGGAGTAGGCTAAGATTGTGTACTGTTATCTGGGTGACGGAATGGGTGATAATCCCCCCATATGATGCTGAGAGCTTTTCCAGGAAGGACTGGATAACAGTCCTCTTCCTTCTTTGACCTCTCATCTTGACATCCTTATCTTGAGTCATTTGTCATAAGAACACCTTGAAAAGCCTGCTCAGGAAATCAGTTAAGTGATGGATGATGCTGTACTGAAGATGTAGTCTTCTGTATCACTCTTGTTCTTAGAACTGTACACACATGATATAACTTTATCAGCTTTCATTGTCTTCTCTGTATTGAGAAACATAGAGAAATAACTTCTTTTTTTCTTTTTTAAATACAGGGTTATTCAGTTACATCCACAAATGCTGCAAAGATAGCTTCTGGTAGGTAGACATAAATTCGTAAAACAAAATATAATGAATGTGTTTAATACATCACAGTTTTATACTGGTTGTTGTTGTGCTCAATAGTCCTGTCTGAGCCTATGTAACATAAAAGTAGAAACAAATTCTCCCAGTAATAGCCTAATACAACAATTCTATGTCTTCTTCTATAAACTAGATGTGTTGGATTACATAACTGGCTGTTACTTTAATAATGGTTCTAAAAACATGGCTGCAGCTAGTCTATTTGTGAAATTTGGGAGGTTTTTTGGACTAAACAATGTATCTTCTTTTAAGCAAATATTTCCAACTGTTGAAGAGTGCTAATAACCAAAGGTATTAACTGGTATTTTAACCATACTATGCCAAAATAATTTATTTTTATTTTATTTTGTATTTAGTTTTTGAAAAAAATATATGAACAATCTAATTGTTTGAAAGCTTAATCTGCCTCTGAAGAATCCGAGGGAAAGCAGAACTTGTGACAATGCAGTCTTCAGTGGTCTGAGTCTATGAAGGGTTTGGAGAACTATGGCCCTCAAAAAGACTTTAAAGGGAAACTGTAGAAACTTAAACAGCTAGATGACTTGACTAGGTTCTGTGGTGTGCTGTAAAGGATGGGGGTGGAATGCTGTAAAACCACACTTCTGACAGCTTCTCCCCATAACATCTGTAAGATCTCATAGACTTTAAAAGTAGGCTGTGAACTTTTAGTTCTTAGTGGTGACTTCAAAAAATAACAAAAATTCAGTCCTCTTGCAATGGTGCAGGCCATCTTAAGATCACACACATCTTTTGGACTATTGTATTATCACTGAAGTTAACTGAAGTCCTTGAATGGCTCTCAACTCCTTTTACAGGGAAACCTTTTCAAAAAACAGAAGTTTCAGCAAAGGAAGAAGTACTTACCTCTGTGATGGTGTCTGAGTCTATGTCACCCCTGGCTGAGAGAAGCCAGGTTGAGACTTTGGAGAACTCGGGGAAAGCACCACTTGAGAATTCAGCATCCAAACAAGAAGAGGAGGTGATGTCTAGATTAACCTCTAGCAGAAAAGCAGAAATAATTGCACAAGGAAAGCAGGGGGTTGTGCATCAATCTGGACAGGTGGAACATACTAGAAGCCTAGCATCGTCTTCCAAAACTTCATTACTCAGGTATTTATGCAATGTTTTGTCAGCCTTTTATGTAAAAAAAGACCTTGTTTTCCATATTGAGGTTTTTATATCCTTTTCCACTTAGTATGACAAGAAGGACAGTACCATTGTTTGTGACCTACGTGGGTAAGAGTTACAGTGTCTATTCTCTTCAGCAAATCAGAAAGGATCAAACTGCCTGCTTTGAAATTTGAATTATTTTATTCATTAAATTACAGATCGACCTAGGGACACTACTGACATGTGGTATGTCTCATTAGACACTGACAGATGCCTCTTGTGAGGCAAGACATCCATTGCTATAATACAGCTGTAGGATAATTGTTGTTTTCCTTAGCTCAGTCTAATGTTGTGATATATACACCCATCCATTTGTTCTGATTTTTGTCCTTCTGCCAATAAGATTTGTTACTGAGTAGTACTCAGCACACTGGATTTTTAGGACTAACTTAAGATGTGTCATTCCCCTGAAGGAGTTTCAATCTTGACAGCTCAGAAGATATTCCTCTTACGTAGCCATCTGACTGTGGATTTTTTTAATATACCTTTCTATAATGTTTAAGTATTTGAGTACCTGCCCTCTGTTGCTCTTGCTCTCACTGATTTTGCTCCATTGGTCTCTTTTGTCATTTACTCTTTCGTTATGCTTGTGTGAGTACCAAAACTGGTTATTTGTACCTGGAACATCCACAGCAATTGGGTAATAATGCATTAACATCAGAATCCTTGACTTAAAGGTTACTTTCTAAGTTATATACTCTTAACAACATGAAAAGTCTATACTCTATGTACCTCCCCCATCACTGTGACTTCCCTAAGTTCATTGGTGCTACATATGGTGCTGTTAATAGGCTGAAACCTGGCAGCAGATAGTCTTCTTTCTGATGTTTAAGATAGTCTGCTGTGCCCCATCCTTGGGAATCAGGTTTCCTTTTCCATTGATTACATGAAAGACACTCTTTTAAGCTTGCTCTTCAGGAGTATGTCTCTATTCCTCTTGGAATCTCTTTCCGGAGATCTGGTAGGTTGTTAGAGGCTCTGTTTTAGTAGCAAATAGTAGGTTCCTGTTCTCAGGGTTGGAGATTGTCAAGAGTCTCTTTGAAAAACTCTTGTGCCAGAATATTCAGTAATACATAAGCCTTTCTCAGAATGACTTTTTGTTTTTTTCTTAGACTTTTCATAGATCTCAGAGGTGTGTGTTTGTTTCCCATGTAGCAAATTGGACTCATGTAATACTACCTACATCTTTCTTTTATGGACAATTCTATGATATCCTGACTGTATTTGTTTTGAACAGGGGTGGACGAAAACCTTTGGGATTTTTATCGTTAATTTGCAAAAAAAGTAGTTCTGAAGCTGCAGAAGATACCAAAGGGAATAGAGGGAAGATCCAAAAACCTCGGATTGTGACTCCAAAGCGAAGTCTAAAAAAGCTCTCTCCATCCCCTAAGGATGATAGGGATTCTTGTTCCCTTCCCTCTACAAGCACATCATCATCTGTGGAATATGGGAGTGTAGCTGCTGATGCTGCAGTTACGGTATGTGTTTACTTTTGAATGCACTTGCATATTTGAGATGTGAAGGACAGTGAATTAGTTGTTTCAGGAGTGGGTAGGTGGGCATGTAGTGTTCATGTTTTGAGAGAGATATCTGCTCCAGTGAATAAATCATGACTTGTGTATGCCTAGGAAAGTTACAAGGGAACTAAGTTATTTTTTTCTCTGCACATATATCTACTTGTTTCCCATTTTAAGTAAGCTCTGAATTTTTCGCCTAAACTTCTTATCTAAATTGGAAGCTAAAGTGCACATATACATGAACACACACAGACTGTTAAGAGCAGTCTTTTCTTTTATCTATTAGGTTCCAAGTAACAAGCCATCTGAGAAGCCACCCCTTTGTGCTAAAGATCAAGAGAAGGATGAAGAGCCAACCAGAATCTCTGAGTATTTTTTCAGTGACATCTTTATGGAAGTGGATGATTCAGAATAGCAAATTGGCTTTCTGAAAACCTGGGATCTGAGAGTATAGTGCAACAAGAAAAGAGTATTTTTTAAAAGTTCTGTTTTGTCCTGATGTTCATATGCCACATTTATTGTCAGCCACGGTGTTGTTTAATAAATTCCATAAAGATTAAATGGACTCCTTCTGAAGCAACCTGAATACTTTTAAAATGTTGACATTCAAACCACTACATTGATGTCATTGGACCAGACCAGCAGCTGCTGGCTTTTAGTTTCATTTGTTTAGATAATGGGTGCATGACTATCTTCCAGAAGAGTGCAATGAAAAAAGTGCTTAATCTTGTGACAAGTATCCCTTTGAATTTTAATGCTAAAGCTTGTGGTACTGGTTATACAAGTTCTTTACTTCTTTTTGTGAAGTATGCTATGTCAGTGTGTTAGAAGGAGGAATGAACCTTTCATGTATAGTGTAATCTCTGTAGATCAGGATGCAAATGCTGTAAGTAATGTAGCAAATACATAGATATGTTCAGCACTGCAGGTATTTTTATTAGCATCTCCAAATTATGTATTTTTGTAAGAGTTTTTAATGCCATAAATTAAAAGATCTTAGCCTGAGAAGCCAAATGGGTTTAGTTCCTTAAAAAATATATTGAGAACAACCAGAAAAACACAATTTACTAAAAGATGCTATACAGTGTTAATCTTCGCAGCTGTTCTGTTGGAGTGGGAGGAAGAGGTTATTGTTTACTAGTATAAATGCTAATTTCCTTCTAAATTTGAAAACAAGGGGATAGATACAATTTCTTTTCCTTGATTTTAGGTGTGTTTGTATCTCAGCTGACTTCCTTGGTTTCCTTTGTGCAAAGCAGCACAAAGAGATTGGATTTAAACCATGAATACACAGTGTGATTGCTTTGAGGCTTTGCTACTTTGAAACAGTTGAATTTGAATGGTTTTCCTCGTGTTGCATGTCTGCTTGTACTGTAACTCACTATAAAATGCTGGCGTAGCTTCAGATTTTAGTCTAATTTTTTACTTGCCTCATCAAGAAGATTGTCTTGATGAGGTAACAAGGTTTGTGCAGTCTCAAAGTCATGTGGTCACTGAAAGATTCAATATTTATTCTGAAACTCCTTATTACACAAAACTGAGTGTGTAGATTTAAGTGGTCTAGAGTTTTATCTTGTTTCTTAATACCAGCAAGTACTTCTGTGAAACAAGTGATTTATTATGAAAGTCAAACTGATGTTTAAATGGTATTGTTATGTTCTCAAGAAACCCGTCTTCCTCTTTGGACTGCATAATAACTTACTGGCAAATATTTTCATATAAGTATCTAGTTAATTTTGAAATACTTGATGAGATTTGAGAGTGATTGCTTTTTCAGAAGTTGTTGGCAAGGCTTCTGAAGGAACCTTTAAAATTTTGTCCATAAGGAAAACATACACAGAAAAGCTACTGTTGCTGCAAATTGCTTATGTTATTAGGCTGCTGTCAGTCAAATTAGCAGCAGTATCTTCTTGAGGTGATGGAAAAGGGACTAACAGTCCCAGTGTAAAGTAACTTACTTGAAAGCATACTGTCAACCTCCTTCCCCAATGCCCCCCAACGTTTGTGTTCAGACACTATCTTGTGCTCTGCCTAATCCATTTAACTTGAAATGTTTATCTGATGTCTTACTGTAAACATGAAGTAGATTATACATAAAGCTCCATGTATTGTATATCTTGTAGATACTATTTTATGTATGCAAGTGTTTAGTTCCCGACACATGTGGCATGTTTAAATTACTTGCACTGATAGCACCTAAAAATAGATTTATGGGGAGTGGCTATAAAATAATTGCCCTAAGTACTTGCTGAGGTGATAACCATTCTGCATTTAGTTGCATACATTTTAGCTTGCATTTGTATTACATGGAAAAAAAAAACCCCACAACTATTTCATTACTAAGATTTAATGTGCCTTATCTACCTTGTTAATGGGGGCTACACATTTTTTCCCCTGCAGTAAATCATATGCACTTTGTTAGAGGATTCTTTTTTTAAAGAACAAATTTAATTTGAATAGAGATAAGGCAACTTTGTGTTCTGTTTTGTGTATGAAAGTTTTATAATGGTGAAGGATGCTAGAAAAGATCAGTGAACTCTCAATGACTATTTAGCATTTTCACAAGGATCTGGCATAATCCTCCTTAGAGTTGTCTTGACACCCTGTATCATTGCATATAAGCTTTCTGTTTCAAAGAAAGTAGTCATATTCTGTATGTAAATTATGTGAATAAATTATTTTATATTACCTGTGTTTCCATTTCTTAGAATATGAGTTGCAGTTTTTAAAGGCTCATAGGTATACTAAGGTAACAACAGTGTGGACTAAATGAATGGCTAAAGTTCAGGATGCAACACGGGGACGCACATAGGCCTGCTTCTGGGGTCTATCTTGTCTACCTACTCCTTAACGGGCACTTGTGGGCGCGGGCAAGGCCGCGACGGCGCGGCCCGGC
>NW_010116080.1:0-26234 GCF_000699245.1 Pterocles gutturalis | reverse complement strand
CCACAAGAAGGACATTGAGGGGCTGGAGCAGGTCCAGAGAAGGGCAACAAAGCTGGGGAAGGGTCTGGAGCACAGGTCTGACGAGGAGCGGCTGAGGGAGCTGGGGGTGTTTAGTCTGGAGAAGAGGAGGCTGAAAGGAAACCTTATCACTCCCTACAACTACCTGAAAGGAGGTTGTAGTGAGGTGGGTGCTGGCCTCTTCTCTAAAGTAACAAGAGATAGGACAAGAGGAAATGGCCTCAAGTTGTTCCAGGGGAGGTTTAGAAAAAATTTCTTCAGGCATTGGGAAGGCTTCCCAGGGAAGTGGTAGAGTCACCATCCCTGGAGGGATTCAAGATATGCGTGGATGTGGTGCTTCGGGACATGGTTTAGTGAGTTAGGTGGTGTTGGGTTGATGGTTGGACTTGATGATCCTTGAGGTCTTTTCCAACCTTAATGATTCTATGATTCTATGATTCTATATGACATACTCAAAAGACACAAAAAAAAGTAACAACGTTAATAATGCTGCTTTATTTCGATGTGGCAACCTTTTTAAATTTACTAATTTCTAAGTATTTGCATATATTAATTAATGAAACTAGGTAAAATAATCTGAAGTAAATAAATCTCACTACCCTTGTGTCATATTTATAAAAGAAATCTCCTGTGATCTATTAGATCTATCACAACAGCAGGACATTAATCTATTTTGGGTCCTTGTTCAATCACAGAGACAACACGTTCTCTTGAAAAGCTGAAAGACACCGAAAGGTTGTTCATGAGAGTTTTCAAGCTTCTTCATATTAAGTTCTAGAATGAACTAGATGCCTCTGGAGAATGTTTTACACCACCCATGTTATAAGCCCAAGTATGTGCTATGTTATCACTTAGAATGGCATTCTAGAGCTAGACTCAAAGACTGCCCAAGACTCAAAGAATGCCCAAGGTGTTTTCTTCTTGTTTGTTTTAACAGCTGTAGATGCATTTCTTTTCCATTAGTTCATCCAATCAGTTTTTGAAATCATTAATTTCAGTGGAAAAGGAATACTAAATGGCTGAGGAATAGGAGCTTCTTAAACTTCATAGAACTTCACAAAGTCCCATGAAAACTTCAGGTAACTAGTTACACTCGGGTACTGTTTATACAACTACTGGCAGCAAGTACCTCAGATCAAAATAAAGGCATTCTTGGAGGGCAAAGAGAAGAAGGAGGTTAAAATATATTTCTAGTGATTTTCTAAGATCATATGAAAAACTGGCAGAGAAAACCCAGACTGGCTTGAAGATCATTTCCACATCTGAATGTATACATACAATACTCTTCATAGTGTTGTCATGAATGTCTGCTGCACAACTTCAATCCTTAATCTAATGTAGTTTGCTTACTGTAATGCTCCTTGCTTTTTTCCCCATCAAAATGCATATTTACTGAATGACGTACACACAAACTGAGTGATATTCACATACATACATGGTGTGGAGAGGAATTCAGGCCTCAGCAGAAGTTCAGAATGTCATCTAAACACTTCTTGTCGTATTTGGTTCCTATGTTTCTCGTAGGGCGTCAGTTGTGCAAAAGGCATGTGTCTTCCTCTGAAGAGAGGATTCCATTTTCCTGAAATAAAGTTATGGGGTTGCTTCACTATTTTTTATATCTTAGCTTAAGTGACTGGCAAGTTTAAGTGCAAAACATAAAACTGTTTATTGTGACATTTGGCTAATTAGTACCTCCAGGGACTCACTGCTCTTACCACAGCGAGAGAATTGGTGCCATTTTCATTTTACATTCCAAGAACAGGGAGACCTCAAGAACATTTGTTACTTCATAATCTAGCAGGCTCTACAGCCTGAATGATAAACTGGCACTTATTTAGGCAAGAGTTTAGTGCAGATATCTAAAAAGTCAGGAGTAAAGGTTGGTTCTTTTCCTCATATATGGCATTTATAGGTCAACAGTCTACATTAACCAAAATGCCTTGCCGTTACTCTATCTAGATGACCTTTGTCTATACAACCCACTCACATGCATTTTATTTCACTTTTAAAAGGGTGCATATGTTAATACAGAGGGACCACTGCCTTTCTCCCACCATTTTCAGCATTAGATTTGTACTGAGTAACCTTTACATGACATGAATCAAAGTTACTAGGGCTTGGTCCAGTTGAAAAAGGTAATGTGTCTTGGCAAGCCAGTGATGACAGAAAACATTTCTTCCTACTATTTTTATCTGTGTTGAAACGGTGATGAATCTAACACGGCCCCATGATTGCAAGCTGGCAGGTGAAGTTATCATATAATAACCTTGGAATGTTTTCTTCTTTGAAGAAAAGTTATTTCAGCTTTCTCTGTGTGTGGAAAGCCCAAGGCAGCTGGTCTTTTGGTTTTATGTTTTTGGTTTGTTTTTTTTAACTAATTTTACATCCCCATGACAGAAGATCTCTTCTTACTTCTGGAGATACAAAGTGTCATCTGCACCTTCATTCTGCACATAGCAATAGATCCAATGATATGAAATGGTAAGATAGCAGGAGTGATGAACTAGGATGGCTTTAAGCTGTTCCAGGCTTTGGAAAGGCTTTGGATACATTAAGTAATTTAAATATTCCTGAAACTTTTGTTTTAGAGACTTTTAGAGTCCCTTAACATCACTAAATCCATTTAACCTACTGGAAAGCTGTCAGGTAAAATGAAATTATTTTTCCCAGGAACTAGGAGTGCAAATAGTTACCCTGAAAAAAGTTCAAGGAGCCAAGAAAAGTTCCTTGCACAACTTTTCTCCATTCTATGCTTGCCAGCCCAGACAAAGTCCTGTTTAAAGTTTTGCTGCTGCTGCTTCCATATCAGGTCTCTAAATGAAACTTGTTGTTTGCCTCCTTAAAGTAAACTTTGAATAAAAACGATTAACTCTACTGATCCTTTTCACCAACTAGAAAACTCCTTGGATGATAGTTCTGAATTGAAAATGAGTGCAACTTTCTTCCAACGTGCTTCTTTTCAGCTACTGCATGAAGTATTTAATACCCAGGAGGATTTTTTTTTTCTTTTCCATAAAGTATTACAGACCAAAAAGGTGTCAATTTGTCAAAATTTGTACCCTGCAACAAATGTTCAGCTGTGGAAAATAAATTTTCTTTTTTCTTCTTATATCTGAAGAAGATCATGTGACTAGAACTGATCTGGTCAGAACTGAACCAGACACTATTACATTGTATGCATGTCAAATTTTTTTAGGTCTAACCTTTTTATATACCTTCTGTATTAAACCGTTCATACAGGATACTCAGTATATGCACATTCTGCAAGGAATGTGAAAACTATCTTTTTTTTCTGCCTACTTTACAGAGATTAATGTCACCTTAGTAACACTGCATTACATTGTTTGGATGCATTTTCATCCCTTATTTGCCTTCTGTATTTTTTTTTGTTTGTTTGTTTGTTTCTGAAATCATTGGAAGGAGAGAAAATAAGCATTTCAGACATTAACTGTTCTATGAGATTCATCCTAATGTAGAGCATGACCTAAATATGCTTTGTAAACAAGGCACTGCATTTCTTATCATTCAGCATATTAAACAGTTTGGCTGAGGTTGGAAACATTCCCTGTAATCTCCAAAATAACTTGCCTGTTATATTAAAAGAGTGGAAAGGTGGGACTAATTCTCCTTTATTTGTTAACGTTTAATACATAATTTCAGATAAAGGTTTACTTATTATCATAAATATCAGTAAGGAATTCCTGTTTGTTTGTATTTTTAACCTCCTTTGCGCAGCTATCATGTATAGACTAGTGAAGGTGAGAGAGATTCAGTCCCAGCATCCTTTTATTGCAGCTTGTATGACTTAGGCTGTAGGCATACTTTCTTTTCTGAGTCTTGCTGTGCCAGCTGGAGATATTACTCACTTTACCTCACCCCAAGTTATTCATCACTCTCTATAAATTGGTTCTGTCCTCCAGGTACCATCACTGAAGTTAGCCCAAACCACTTTCATACGGTGTTTATCCTAACCTGTCTGACTGCCTTAAATGCTCATTTTTTAATTTTTATTTTCCATTAAGAGAAGTGAGGGCAGTAAAAAACAGCTCATAGGAACACTAGGTGATACAGCTGTTTGCAGAGGAAATCTGTATCTTACAGAGCTAGTGATAAAATAACCACTCCAGGATCTGTAAATGTGTCCTCTATACAATGAAAATCTGTGCTGCTTTATTGTTATTAGACATCTTACAGTAGTGTTACAGAAACTTTGCTTAATTAGAGGTCTTGCTGTCACTTTCTCAGAGAAGGCATGCAAAAGAAGCATTAATACATTAATTTTGGAGAGAGAAAAAAAAGACAGAAGTCACATCTCCTGGTTGTTAAAATGATGGCAGTTTCAGTCTCTTCTTTGTGATGATATTAATGTTCTCAAAATATGATGTATTTCTAATTAGGAAAAAAAAATATGTTTCCCACACTGATTTTCTGCAGAGTCTGGTAGGTCTCATTCCATTACGACACTCAATTTCTGCAGCTGGAATCTCAGAGTTCGGTACTACGAGGACACGGGGGGGCGGGAACAGCTTTTGAAGTGTAAACTGATCAGAGACGGTATGTTATCCATGGAGAAGAACAACAGATATGAAAAGCCACATACTGCCATTTTACATACTCATTTATCTTACAATCAAAGACACTAACAAAACACTTTCGCAAAACTGAAAGCTAAGGGAAGAGCTGCTAGCAGTTTTTGTGCTTATTCTGACTGAATTGAAGATTCCCTTTGGGAAAGAGCTGATGTCATTAACATTGTACTTCTTAAAGAAGGGCACAGAATTTCAGTATTAATTAGTGTGTCATTAATCCAAGTGTTTAACTCCATAGTTGTAATTAAAAGCAAATATGGTTACAAACTTTTTTTTTTTACTTGCAATATGCATTTCACGTGCCATTGGCAAATACATTGATTAGGACAAAGCTTAAAAAAGTCCTTTCCCATGAGAACCACTGAAAAGTCTGGTGACTTTCTCTGCAGATGGTACAGCCAGACAGAATAAGCCATTTTAAATACTCCAGCATGCATGGTAAATTACTCATAAACATTTTTATCATCCAAATTCATAAACATTTTATACATCAAAATTAAAAACTATGAAAAATTCCTATGTTGGGCAATATGACAGATGTGGCTAAGAAGTGAAATGGATGGTTATGTACCACAGTGAGACAACAAGCTCAGAATAGACAATTGAACAGTCAGTGAAAACACTGAACCGAATATTATCAGACAACTGCATTATTCAGCAACTTTTTCAAAGCTATAACCCTGACCATCTGGATGTCAGAACACAGAGGTGAAAGCATAGGAGGTACATTACTATCCAAGGGCTTTTCTAAACACAAATTGCAGACTACAACCTCATATTTTTGTACTGAAATCCATCCACTAAAACACAAAACAAAACAAATAATCTTTTTTTTTTTTTTTCTGGGAAGAATATGGCAATACAGAGTTCATTGAGTCAAGGTGAAAATAAAAATTCCCATTGAATTCTCTTCCATACTGTCAAGCTCTCTGAACACTGTCCCTTATCTGCAGCAAGCATTAGAAGAAATCTTCATGTTTTCTTCCCTCTGAATTATCAAAAATAATGGATGCTCTGGAGGAAGATAAGTTCTGTTTGATTTTGATTTTGCCTGCTAGGGTACCATCTGCACTGAGTGAGCACAGTCTTCTATCAAGGTTGTACTGCATGTAACTGCCAATGTATGTTGAGGGTCTGCAGGGCAAGTCTCACTGTCAAATAGGATCTTATTGCTCTGTACTGGTGCAGAAATCTTTTTCTCTTCTTCTCTGCAGAATCCCATTCTTGCTGTGTACTTTACCTCTATGAACCGATATAAAAAAAAAAAAAAAAAAAAAATTGCATCATCACCTCACTATTCCAACACCACACTTCACCCTATCAGTCACTACGATTGTGAGACATTAAACAATGCAAATCTCTAAGTTTTGTCTTTAACTGGTCATTTTAACAGTCCAGCTTTCACCGATTAGTGTGTGTCCATACAAGTTAAATTATTCTGCCACTGCAGTCAGATAATTAGAAAACCGAGTCTGAAACCTAGATGCTCCCAGCTCCAGGGCATGAAGAAGATTTAAAATTTTCTTCTATTTACTGCACTAAAATTAGGTGCCTTGTAATTTAAATTACATTAATTATAAAGTTCAACATTTAAAACTTAAAAAACCTATCTGCCACCTGTGAAGAAAATGAACCATAATGAGCTAAAGTTTGCTAGAGTGTGAGTAATAATGATTTCAAGGTCATGGACTAACAGGTCAGCAGGGAAAAAAAAGGACTGGTAAATATCAAAGACAGATGAAATCACCTTGTCCTCAGGCTTTGTCAAAATCATTTTAGCTACAGGAATTTGTTTAAATAGCTTGGCAAGAGAGAAATTAGTGGCTTTGCTGCAAATGGCTTGACGGGTACATATTTTGAGATTAACTCTTGTCTAGATTTCTTTGAATCTTCTGGTTCCAAAGTTAACTACAGTGGGCAAAGAAAGGTGAGAGCTGAATAAATGGTATTTATTCCTAATAGAGGTTGTCCGAGGAAGAACATACACCCTTAAACCAGAGGGTGTTTAATAACTGCACATGTTTTTGTCCCAGGGAAATGAGTCACTGTCTGAACAGCATCATCGGCTGGTGAGAAAGGTAGATTGTCTGGAGTTTACTATAGTTTTATCTGTGTTGCCTAAAATTCATCTGTAACATGTTTGCATTATAAGGCTTTACTAAGACATACAAAATTAATCCAGTGAAAATCCCGTATAAATGCTTGAAACTCTATACATGGATTCAGAAAAATACTGATATAACAAAGCTGTTCTTCTCCCCTTCATTCAGAAACATAGGGCGGAGAGACCAAAGCCAGACCCCTCATGATACTGCTCTTGTCCTTTAGCTGAAATCCCTTCTCCCTCCCTCACTTTTCCTGAAAAAAAAGGCAGCCGGAATTATACACACAAGGCCTTACCAGAGTCTTGTACAAACTATGTAGTACACAGCTCTGTGCCAGACACATTCTGTCTGATATTCCCAAGTACGGAATTAATCTTTTTCTCCAGTCACATCATGCTGGTTGCTCGGAGTCATTCTGTGATTGATACATACACCCACGTCTTTCTTCCACTCCATCACTCCTGGCTGATCAGCTCCCAGCTTACAGCAGAAATTCCCTTCCTCGTCAGTACGTGATCTTTTACTTTTGTACAATCGCATTTGATCCCATTTGTGTTACTGCTCTTCTCAAGGCCATACAATCCATTGTTCTTGCTTTTCATCTTCCAGTTTACCATTAGCAGTTCTCCATCCTCACAGCAGCGCTGTCCCTGTATTTGGCAGTAGATTTCTCTTCTGTGTGACAAGCAAGAAAAAAATGGGCAACAAGAAGCAACACATAGGGAATACCAGATAGATGCCCATCTCTGTTATTCCACTTCCTTTCTTTGATCCCTGTGAAACTCCTACCAGTCCCCCACTGATGAGATCCTTCAAGGTCACGCCCAGCTGGCTTGCTGCACCTCACACCTGATTGCTGCTGGAAAGATCTGGCCAAAGCCAAGGACCTTGCTATGAACAGACCATTCAGGGCAGGCACTGAGTGAGGTTGGTCAGCTCCATCAAAATCCCACTCATTTCTCTTGGGAAAAAGACTTGTCCTGCCCTGTTTGGTATCACAGAGAAATGGAAGGACAAAGGAGTCCCATAATATTTGACTACACAGACCTGAAAATAGAGTAATTTCCTTCTCTTTAAATTCAGTCAATCACAAACTCAATAACTGAGTTTAGAAGGCAGAGGAATATTTCTTCCTGGACCTGGAAGGATATGTTAACGTAAAGACTTAAGACGTAGTGGTTTTAAGGAATAAGAACATCTATCAAGGACTGAATACATGATTCCTCAGGGTTTAGGGACAGCAAATTTCTTTACTTGTTTTAGGTCCTTCACAGTCCATAAAACATCTTAGTAAACACTAAAAAGTAAATACTAAAATATATACCATCTGTCTGTGTGTCTGTCTTGAGAACTGGCTAAGCAATTGCCCACATCTAAAGTATAAGCTCTTCAGGATGATTTCAGATTCTTTTTTCACATCAACACTACAATATGTATGGGTGGTCTACTGACACAATGTCTGTCTTGCAACCTTGTACCCCAGAAAAGTTCCTTGTAGCATTTAGGAATCTCTAACGTATTCCCAGTCTTCACTTTCACCCTGACATATCTACAATGTAAGTATATTTTGTATGTATGCCGTATTTGTATAAAGGTATACGTCATGCGTGGTTTGTATATAAGCCATATATGTATCTATGTATATGCCATATATCTATACAACAGATACACCTACTGCTCCCTCTCATAAACTCACTGGTCTGTGCTTGCATGCTGTTGGTAACAGGCAAAGAAAAATAAAATCAGGAGGGTCTTGGACACTGCAGGAAGTTCCACATTATTTTCCATATGTCGTTGTGCCAGGTTGACCCTGGCTGGAATCCAGGTGCTCACCAAACCTCTCTATCACTCCCCCTCCTCAGATGGACGCGGGAGAGAAAATACAACAAAAGGTTCATCTGTCGAGATAAGGACAGGGAGAGATCACTCAGCAATTACCCTCACAGGCAAAACAGACTCCACTTGGGGAAAATTAATTTATTGCCAATCAAATCAGTGTAGGATAATGAGAAATAAAAACAAAATCTTAAAACATCTTTCCCCAACCCCTCCCTTGTTCCCGGGCTCAGCTTTGGTCCTGATTTTCTCTACCTCCTGTCCCCTCAGTGGCACAGGGGGATTGGGGTCAGTCCATCCTGTGTTGTCTCTGCTGCTCCTTCCTCCTCAGGGGAGGATTCCTCACAGTCTCCCCTGCTCCAGCGTGGGGTCCCTCCCACACGAGACAGTCCTCCACGAACTTCTCCAGTGTGATTCCTTCCCATGGGCATGCACTAATTGCTTCAGCGTGGGTCCACCATTGTGTGAAAATCCTGGAGCACAGGGTGCCATTTGTATAGATGCCCAACAATGAGCATTTTAGGTTAATTTTTTCATAGATAATTCATCACGATTGTCCTTGTGGATATCTAAAATATTTTTGTAACCTTTTTAAGAGTTTATCTTTGCCAGCACCCCGATGAACTATTATATTCACCTTTACCTATCCACTTTGTTAACTGTTTCAAACAACTCTGCGTGATAAATGAATCACGCTTTTCTTTAGAGGAGCTAGATGGGCATGACTATATCAGGTTACACATACTTAGCTTACTCTTTAATTAGGCTTTTCAGGGCGTTCCCCTGAGAAAAACTATAATTTGCCAAGGTGTAATTTTCAGGATTTTCCCTGGGTTCTGTTTCGTTTGGGAAGCAAAGTGACGTACCCATTTCAAACGCAGTCACCATTTTAAGAATAAATTCCTTTTCATTAACTCTGCCACTTCACACTTTCTTTACTTCAGGCCTCTCAAATGAATATTCTGCTGTCCTAGTTGCTGATTTGCTCCATGACTTCCTCCTCTGAGACTTCAATCTCTGTCAAGACCACGCTGTTTTTTCCATTTTAAAAGTGTCCTTGGAATAGGAATTTCCCCAATGGCTTCTACAACAGGGATTGAAAGTTTTTGCATCAGCTGCTGAGTTACTTCATTTTCTTCTTTAATTGCCCACCATGTCACAACTCCTCTTGGTGATCTAGAGGTGTCTTCAGCCATGCATACAGATTCCTTGCTCCTAATGTGTTTTAAGCACATGCCCCTTTTTCCCTCCCCTCCTTAGCTCTGTGTCTCTGACTTGATCATTTAATCATTGCAGACCTAACATAAGGACAGATTGTTACGGCCCTAAAAGAACAGCTGGCAGCACAGACCCACTGAGCCAAACTATCAAGAGGGATCCTAAAACTTTCTCCAAAATGGGAATTTAACCTAAGGCAAATGGCATGTACTTGTGAACCAAGGGATTCAGAAAGGGACTCCAATGTGACATAATGCATGCTAACATTGTATCTTTAGTAATTTTTTTTTCCTTAAATGTCTTAGCACAAACATTCAGACACACTTTATTTTATAGGATATTTTCAAGTAAGGTCTTAGAAAGAATTGAGTAGAGAGCACAGAATTTGACTCAGTGCTTGAAACTAATGCAAGACTGTTGCTGGCAGTCAAAACCTGAAGGGAGACCATAATATAGAGCAACAAAGTCATTACTCTGGATTTATCTGTGCGTGCCAGGAGACCCTGTCATGAAAATAGTTTCACTTCCCTAAAACCAAATAGAATTTTCTCTGGGATTTTTTTCTTTTTTTTACACTTTCGGATTTATGCAATAGTTCTGGAAAAAACTATTATGATTAATACGGTAAATACTGTGAAAATGCTATTTCCCTATTAAACTGCTAGTTAAACCTCCTTGCTAACTGGTACTCACAGTGTACAAACACAGTTGGATCATCACTTAAGGAAGGGCAGTAATATTAAAAACACAACCAGGAAAGGGTTTTCCATACATGCATCTAGACAGGAAGATGGAGCAAGTTCCTTTAGACTCTGTTTCATATAACATGTTTCTTAGATGCATTGAAATTGCTTTATTTCAACATGCAGTACATGGGATTAAACCTTAAAGTAGTTTGGAAATTTAAAATGTCTGTTTGGGAGTGCTTTCAAGTAAAGAGGCAGAAGGAGCTTTCAAGGATGTCCAGTGGGTAAGAGAAGGATTTTTCCAAGAGTTTTATCATTTTTTTACGTGTCCAGTTAAAAGGGCGTGTCTTTCCTTTTCACTATTCAAAATTGTCTATAAATCATGTCATAATTAATGGTCCAGTATTTCCCTTATATTAGGAATGCCTATTGTGACTTATTGCTCAATTGCATTGAAAAATGCAAAATCATTGTCAAGATATAGTACAACTCTCTTAATTTATTTTGGGCAAAGAAACATTTCTGAGTATAGACATACCACTAATGAATCCTTTAGCCTGTTGTTGCTATCCTTAGATTCCAATAGTTTACTGGTATTCCAGAATTTGCCATCATCCATAAAAAAGTGTTTGTGTGCAGAAAATGGACTTCAACACTGTGAATTCAAAATCTGTTTTTCTCCTGAAATGATGTCCTTACACACCGCCACCTGAAAACATGATTAAAGTCATATGAAAAGTGTCAAATGTGACTTAAGAAGGTACCTCCAGTGACACGGGCCATTTAGTAGTGTTACAATACTGCACGCAAAAGTCTAAGAAATACTGTTAGCAAACTGATACCGTATCTGTACACGCCTTTGCATGTGCTCTAAGTGCACTAACAGACACGTCTGTATGCAGTCAACCCTTAACCAAGTCTTCATTGTACTAGCAAATTCGCAGGCCCAATCGAGATAATTTTAAACATCTCCATTGCCCTTTTTCAGATGCAGGTATGCAAGGAAAAAAATTGAACCTGTTGAACCTGTGAAATGTAATTAAAATTTTAATCATATAAAGAGTAAAAAAGTTACTTTGTGCCTGTTGGAGTATGGCATAAAAGAAATCAAGACAACAAAACTCTAGCTAATTTCAGAGGAGAAAGCAATATGGGTATTTCAGTGCAATGTTGAGGCAGGTGTTATTAACTTCCTATGAAGTGTGACATAGCCACAGATTTCAGGATTGATCTGGCATCTCAGTGAAGTGTTTTTTGCATAGCAATAGTTAATAAAACTATTTCTCTAAGCTCCTCATTATTAATAAATACTAATAATTTGCTTCCTCATTGTCATTACAGTCAGAAAAAAAAATTGTCATATTATTTAGAACTTTATTAATTATAATACTTCTACACAGCTATGTCAAATTTAGGTTGATCATTAAAACTTATATGCACAGTTTTTTAACACAGGAGAATTTGACGTACAAATTGCTATATGACAGACAATAATTACAAACCCACGTCAAATAGAAAGGCGAGGAAAATTCCTGGAATGAGGTGAAAATAAAGTGTGGGTAGATTTAAGAACTCTTTTGTGTGCTTTTGTGAAGAAAATCTATGAGCTTTATTTTTGTAAAGGAACTTTCAGAAAAAAAAGCCCTTCTCTTATTGTTCAAAGGAAAGTCTAATGAGTCTATGTGAAGCCATTAACTGGGAAAGGTACAGATCCTTTGGTAAGTTCTCCTGGTATACTGCCAGCACTCTCTCCTTTCAACATAAGCCTTGGTGGCTGCTTCTTTTGAAGCTTCTGGAAGTCTTTATCCCTGGATATTTTTAGTCTTGGATTGGTCCAACCTCTGTCTGATGCTATTGTTCATCCCACAATAACAATAATAGCACTTGGCAGTGACACGGGATGTTAAAGGTTCTTAGTGCTGTTAAATATACTTCAATTAATTTTCAAAACAGTCTTTTAAGTATTATTAGCTACTTTTTTTCAGACTAAGAAGATGAAATACAACACATTGAAGTCGCGTATCCAAAGCCTGTATGTTTTTATTGTCAATGAAGCATTAAAACTCCCTAGTTGCTGACTACCTGTTGGGCTTTGTTTAAGCCAAGTGACCTGGTTTTGATAAACTTGCAAAAATCTTTCTGCAGAGATTCCTTTTTTTCTTAGGAGTTTCACTTGGAAAATTGCTGCAGAAGGTATAGGAATTGCAGAGAATTCCACACTTAAATAATTTTCAATTTTGAAAACTTCTGTGTCCAAATGTCAGCCTAGTATACCTGAACTAAGATGTGCAAGTTTGTATCTTAGAGGTGAAGACTGAGCTCCAGTGCAAGGAAAGATTTCCCATTCACTCCACAGTGTTGTACTACATTTAGTGTAGCATCCTGCATCTCAGGTCTCAAAAGACGTTCATTGGGCTGGTAACACATTGAACACTTGTGCATTTGCAGTACTTTGATAGGTGGACTGGACCTTTGCAGGCATTGTGAAACCACCAGAACTCCAAATTCAGACCTCAGAAGCTGCTGTTGAAATATTGGTTTTGTTTTAACAACGCATCTCTTTGCCCCTTACTTTTTTTTCCTATCCTGCATTGATTGTTGTTTTCCTTTGGTTTTCTTGAAACTTCTTCTCTCTAAAACAGACTGACAAGTTAAAGGATGAAGATTATTGCTTTCATTTCACATTAAATTGCACAGCTCCAGAGCAGTGAGGGGTTTGCATTTTACTGTCAAATAAAATGTCGTTGTGAACCATTTTGCATTCTGTAATGTGACAGACATGCAACAGCCATAAAAGTCAGCTCTTTTAAGGAGACTCGGGGCCTAAGTGGGAAGGAGTCAGAGCTCCCAGGAGGTCTCACTGATAAAAGGAAATCAGAATAAAAGCCTGGATTTTCAGTGGATGTAAGATACTGAGACCTATTAAACCCCCAAATATTATCTTTTTTAGAAATTAAAATTCTTGTCTCTTTCAAAAGAAATTAAGTGGTGGCAATTATATTAGATGTATGTGGATATATATAGACATAGCAGATATAATAGGTATAGTAGATACTGGCAAGAAGCAGTCTGGGATCAATCATGGCATCCATTGGGAGCAACATGTTCTCCGTTTCCCACACAACTGGATCTACGCGGAACACCACCAGAAGATAAAGATCTATGCCATTATCCGCAAGTCTGTAAAAGAAATGTTCAATGATTCCTAAAGTAAGCATATTGCTGTTTTGACCTTATCCCCACCTGCCATTCAATGACATCTCTTGATTGACCATCTAATGTAAATAAGAGCAGAATCTCAAATGAGGGATTAAAATAAAATTACTCCCAAAGCACACAGAATCCTACTCAATATTTTATAAAACCTTGATCTAAGTGATCATTTCCTTTGCGTTCCTTTTTTAAAAGAAGATTTACATGGCCTATGATGGCAGTAACCTTTTTCTTGGATGGGTAGCACATCTCATATATTTAAGCAATTATCTGATAGATCTCTTGAATTATCACCAAGAAAAAAGAAAGCATGGAAGCATGGGAAAACTATTTAAAGGAATTGTTACATCTACCCCTATCTTGTTTTCATTTCTCTATTGATATGATGTTACAGTCATATAAAAATCTCTGGACTAAATGGTCATTGCCTGAAAAAAAACCTGGTAAAAAAAAACCTTTTTCACCTGGTAAAAGCAGAAGAAACTCACTCCCGCTCTAAATTAAGGATATCTTTTACTCTGCAAAGAGTATTAGCATCACTTTGAAACTGCTTAGTCAGATTTTTGTCCATTCTTATTAAAAATCTTAGTTTGTCCTCCCTGTTTCTCCTAGTAATGAGGTTTATTATTCCATCTTGAGCTAGATGAACTCTTGCACAGAAGGTTATAGGAAAGGGAAGAGGTGGGAAAAGCTTGAGTGGCATTTAAATGGAACATTGGTCAAGTGCTGGCCCTCTGCACAGGGTCAATTTAACCCATTAAAAAGTTTCTTTTGTAGCTGGGAGAGAGTGTACAAAAGAAACCTTCTGGCCATGTGACATGATACACCGGCTCTGCTTCCAAATGTCGTTATTTGTAAAGATCATAGCACATCTATTTTGCTGTTTTTTTTTTTCTTTCATCTTCTGCTACTGCTTCATGTGAAGAGTAATCTACGTCTAGATGAGAGAAGATGTGGTGGAAAATAATTAATAGGTTTCAAAACACAAAAAAGTAATTAGGTGAATTGTTTCCACTTAGATTATCAAAAGCAACTTTGAAAATCTAGCTCTTTGGTTTCCTGTGCCTTGTTTCATTGATCTGGAATGCATTTTCAGACGTGCTGTGAGGCCAAGGCTCCTTTTTATACTTTCAGGAAAAAATGTTGAAGTGAAAGACTGTGTGTGCACATGCCCATGTATAAACATTTTACAGACTGCCATTATTAAATATATAGGCTGGAAAGGAAAGATATTTAATAGAGATGAATTAAATTTTTCAGAAGAATTACACATCATAACAGGAACTCAATTGTTTTTTTAAATGTGAAAGATGTTTTATGACATTGAAACAACAACGATTCACGAAAAGATCTATCTGAATATGAAAAGATGTTTGTTTTTACTATTATTTTCAGTAAACTAGAACAGAAAACCACTTTCCATTTACAGTTGTAATGTAATAATAGTAAATTTATTTTATAATATTATTTTGAAAGCCTAGTTGTAAAATCATGTATCTGATGCGTAAACCTTTGGGTACAGCCACATGAATCAAATACATTTCAGTGTGCCAGGCAGCTTCACACATACACTTGTATCAAGAAGGCAAAGGATCGTGCGTATACAATATTGTGTTTTTCATCATACCGGAGAGTCCATTTTTCCTGTAGCTCATTGATGTTCTCCACCTAAACAGACACCTTCCCCACACAGCTTATTCTGCAGTGACTGTATGTTAGTGATCTTGGTTGTAGCTAACTGTTCTCATGTGCTGTCTTAAGCTGCAGCTTTCTTCTACTGCACCCCGTGTCAAGCAGCACCTACGGTACAAACGTGCTGTTGTGGTGCTCTTTTTCAGGAAGTGTATACCAATATAATACATCCTCTTTTCAGGGATAGAAGTGGCCCATCCACCTGAGTCATCAATCAGCTAGTAAAGGTAACGTGTCCTGGATAGTTCCGCTACAAGCTGGAACATCCCAGTGCCACCACCGCCAAGACAACAGGCTTAGGTGTGACCGGGACCGGTGTTACCACACAGCTTGATAAGATGGTACAATCAAGCAGATGGTATGCAGACTGATCCCGGTGCAAAAAAGCGTAAGGACAATCATGCTTCCACATGGAGACGCATTAAGACCCGAAGGTCAGCGCGCCCGCACGCTACCACATTCATGCCCCACACTGTGGTCACCCGTGCCACCCCCCGTTTACATGCGAAGCGCACCGCGGCGATCGCATAATTCTTCCAGAGCCCGTGACATCCTGAACGCCGGTGAGGTAGGTGAACCCAAACCCTCAGAACGCTTGCACATGTGTAGGATAACAGGAGATTAATGGGTCCACAAATTCGCCAACAAGAACACCGCGACTCCAGAAGTAACGTCAATTCCGGCAAGTACTGAGAGTGTCATCGGTCAGGCAGTCCCCCTCAAGACTATTGCCTGACCGTTGCTCAACATATTCCTGCCCATGAGCGAAGGCTAGGACAGTGGCATACGCCAAACTGTCATACAGCATTTTTCACCTTAAAATACTATCAAGTGGTTGGTGAAGCCACTCGATAGGGCATCAAGTAAGCATGATTCCCACTGGGGCAGCGGCCGACTTGTCACCGTGAAGGGTATTGAGAAGGATCGCGAGGAGGTGCAGCCCCCGCAGCTAAGCCCAGTTAGCAACTATTATCCCATCTTAAGAGAGTCATAGTTGAGTGGACATGTAGCCTGAACACAACTTATTCATAAACTCTCTTTTACTAGCTTGAAGCTTCATGTTTTCTGATTTGGTTCATACTATACAGTTCAGCTCTTCCCAAAACCTTTGCAGATGATATTTCTTCAGTGAAATTAAATACAAATTTGGCTTTTTATGTCTTGCAACAACCTGAATTTGTTTGACTTCATCCCTTAAGTTACGGTGTTCCTTAAACCAAGTCATGCTTTGCCCTTGACTTCTTCAGAGAAGCTCAGAAGAAAAATGGAGCTTTCAAGCACTCACACTCTGGGACCAGGGAAGATGTCAGACCAGTCACTGACCTGAGTTCAGCCTTTTCTTCCTTTTTCTATGGCCTAAAGTATTTGCACTGGCTGCAAATAGGGGCAGTGATTATATCAACTCCCAGAGATGTAACCTGAGAGAAAGATACATGGGGTAGTCACAACCCTGCCCAGCACTGAATCTGGGATATTTAAACCAGTCCCCAGCGTGGAGAGGATGAGTGCAGGAAGGAGCATGTTCGCAGCAAAGGAAAACTGTTTCCAGCAGCAGAGCACCTAGAAGCATTTACTTTACAGCCAAATCAAGTCTGCTCCCCAGCAGAGGAATTACATGATTGTTAGAGCAAGTCATGAGGTATGTTAATCAGCCTTAATTATTCCAGCAGTGTATGGGACATTTGTAAGGAAGGGAAGGGAAGGGAAGGGAAGGGAAGGGAAGGGAAGGGAAGGGAAGGGAGGAGAGGATGTTCCTCAGTTTTTGGAGACCACTGCTGTGTGCAGCTGTGGTTCGTGTCTATCAACAGAAAGACAAGTGCACTCGAAATGTCATTTCGATAGTTATAATTCTTGTAAATAGAAAATGGTTTTAAACCATTCAAGACTTCTCAGATCAGACAAGTATCCAGGTTCCTACTATCCACATACATCTAGTTCAATACCTACAAGTGATTTTTAATAAACAGATAATTCTATTCTGCTTCCTATCTGCACACTTCCTTTCTCAAAAAATGAGGGGTTTTTTCCCCTGAACTTTCAACATTATTTTTCTGCTATCTGTCTCTGAACATAATCATGAAATTCACCAATTTTTAACTTTGCCTACTGTTTTTCTTCTTGCATTTACATTTTTTTTTCAAGAACTTCTACTGCTTTTGTTGTAGACCTGGAAAGACTTGCCTCTTACCTGCATTTCAAGATACCTGTTTGAGTGTGTCCTCTAATAGAGAAAAGAATAATAAAGGTGGAGAAGTCCTCATGCGGCATCATTATGCTTCCTCCAAAACCACAATAAATGGAATGTCATCATATGTTGGGAATGTTCAGTAGGAACGGTTCAATGGGAATGGTGCAAAACTGCACGAGGGGAGTTTAGACTGGACATTAAGAAGCATTTCTTTACCAAGAGGGTGGTCAAACCTTGGAACAGGCTTTCTACAGAGGTGGTCAATGCCGCATGCCTGTCAGTGTTTAAGAGGCACTTGGACAATACCCATAATAACATGCTTTAACTTTTTGTCAGCCCTGAAGTGGTCAGGCGGTTGGACTAGGTGATTGTTGTAGGTACCTTCCAACTGAAATAGTCCTGTTCTATTCTATTCTATCCTATTCTATTGTACTGTATTATATTTTATTCTCTGGTTACAGATGTTAATAACAGTTGAATAAATACAAGGAATCTGTGCTCCTACTCTTTTTCCATCACTTAAAGGAATCAAATCAGTGTGACTTTCTGACTCTTGTTGTTTAGTTCTAGTGCTTTAGTATTGTAGTAATAAAGATCATCTCAGCTGCAAGGGTGCTGGTTCAGAGTGACACTGATAGCAATGAAAATGTTACCTACTGAGTTTTATCAGCCTTTATTGGGTCTGGGTGAGACGGAGTTAATTTTCCCCACAGCAGCCCTCATAGAGCTGAACTTTATATTGGTAGCTAGAAAGGTGTTGATAATACACCAGTGTTTTGGCTACTGCTGAGAAGTGCTCATAGTGCTCAAAGCTGTCTCTCCAACATTCCCCCTGCCTCACCCCCAAAGGCAAGAAGGCTAGGCATGGGCAGGAACTTGGGAGGTGACATAGCCAGGACAACTGATCCAAACTGACCAAAGGGATGTTCCATAACATATGATGTCTGCTCAGCAATAGAAGTTAAGAGAAAGGAGGAGATGGGTGGGCATTCATTAGTACAACATTTGCCTTCTGGAGCACCCAGCTACACATACTGAAACCCTACTTCCCAGGAAGTGGTTGGACATTGCCTGCTGATGGGAAGCAGAGAATAAATCTTCTGTTTTCCTTTGCTTCTGCGTGTGGCCCTTGCTTTTGATTTAGTAAACTGCTTTTATCTTGACCCACAAGTTTTTTTCCATCTTATTTTCTCCCCTCCTGTCCTGCTGAGGAGGGGAGTCATAGAGAGGCTTGGTGGGCACCTGGTGTCGAGCCAAGGTCAACCCACCACACAGCCCTACGTAGCATAGACTTTGTGACAGTGATTCATGATTTGAAACTCAGGACAGTCTACTCCTTCAGAAGCCTCCCACAAGCCAAGGTGAAAAGTGACACTTAAGAGCTGTATCATCTATGCTTCTTAAAGACCATCCAAAGCTGTCCAAAGGACAGAAAAGTCCTTCTGCTGGGATTGAGTTTTCCATGCCATAGCCATTGCTGGCTATGAGTTTTCCATGTGTTCCAGTATAAATGAACTAATGGGACAACTGTCCTTAGTCATGTCTGGACCAAACTAACAAAATGAAGTATTGTCCTGTTGCTCTCTCTAAAATGCTCTAACCTCAGCCTTTATCCTCTGGCACATGCTGCAATTCACTATTCCAAGCCCATGGCTGGAAATGCCCGTTGCAGAAACAGCTTGTCAGTGCATTGGTGCATCCTTAGAATGTATATATAAGAAAGTAAACTGGAAAGAAATTATCTCCAGGTGGGTAGTGAATGATGTATCAAATAGATTCCTGGAGGCTATTAGAAAGGAAGTATAGAAGATTTGTTCTGTGCTCAGGAGAGTTGCAAAGAAAGGCTGAGATCAGGCAAATAGCCAGCCTGAGGTCTAACTTCTTGTACCTTTTGTTTTAGGTATCATGATAAAGCCAGTGCAGAACGTGTGCTGCAGGAAAAGACAGAATGTTACTGAGCCAAAGGATTGGTTTCTAAAAATCTTAAGAATAGAAAAACTAATGCCGAAAAAATCTTGTCTCACACGTGGTTAGTACAAAGCTCTTTTTTAAAATAATACTTATTTCGTTCTAATTTTAAGATTCCTGATGAAGGATGTTTCTATCTCTTCCTCCATGAGGCTGCTCTTCACTTTAATTGCATAGTCTGTCAAGGTGTCATTTGGTAATACAGACGTCTTGAATCTTTTCTCTTCTATATTGCCTTCTGTGTTTTAATCTTCATGCTCTACAACTACGCAAGCAATTCTTTCAGATTCATTTTTCCAGATATTTTTTTTTTACTTATAAAGGCACATTATACTAGAGGAAGTCAAATTCTCTAGATTGATGACACTTGAAAAAAGGCCAAGGTGTCTACTGACTTCAAAAAACACCAGAAATAAATGAAAGGAAACCACTGCCTCTAAATCATTAGTCATCACCAGTCCTGGAGATTAGATATTCTATGCTTCTCATGAGAAGAGCCATGAAATCAGCAGATGTTGTATTTATTGGGAGGTGATGGGTTTTTTAAATTATTTTTTTAAAGACTTCTTTTTTAAGAGATACGATTTAAGTAAACAGATTTTGCATGTAACCAATATGGAAGATCCTAGATTTTTAAGATTTTAAACTAGTTCTATGAAAGCAAAACTATATAATTTGAAAATCTTAATTTCTGATAGGAAAGTAAAATTTTCAAATAATTCTCTCAAGAAAAATTGGCACACAAAAATATAATGAAAGACTTCTCATTTTTTCCAAGCCAATCCAAAACCAAGATGTACTGAAAAATCTCACGGAAATGGACTTTTCCTGACAGATTTTCCTGAAAACTGGTCTGAACTACTAACCGCTTATCCCTTCACCTTTTAGAGGTTTGCATCCATTATCAAGATTATGACTGTGACGTGAGCTAGCTTTGGGCTTTTCATTAGTACAAACCACTCTGCTAGGGGGTTAAGGAGTGAAAGAAACACTAAGGAGTGGAAGTGACCTATTTTCTTGCTATTGCTTCAGAACTCAGCCAGCTGGCATGGCCCCAGGTCATCCACCACCACAGACAGCCTTTTCGTTCCCTGTCACTAGCTGTGTTATTTCAGGAGACAGATAGATGTATTTTAACTCCTTTGCGATGCTTTGAAGCTTCTGTAATGCCCTAAGAGTGACTAGAACCAGAGTGCAATAAGCACTGGTATCTAAAAGAAGCAATAGCTGACAACTTATTCACTTTTCCCCCAGTGAAGTATCCAAACCCTGAAGAACGCAAAGGTGTTCTGACACTGTCTTTTGCTTTGGCTGAAAAAGATGGGGCAAAAATGATCCTGATGCTGACCAACTTCCAGTGGCAGAGAAACAAGAGAGTGGTGAATAGAAAGTGTTTTCTGGAAATGAACTGGGAGCTCTTTTAGGCTGGTGGATCTTCACTTGCTGGAAAATTCTGGATCAGGATCCTTCTGCTCTGGAACAGCAAAAGGAGGGTGAAGGTCAAGTGTCTTGAAGGCCAGTTGCAAAAATTTATGACCTACAGCATGCATAGAAGTATGAACAAATTTCAGGTTTGTTTCTTTGTCTATATTCCTGTGAAACCACTGCTTCTGTATGTCTTTGAAGTACTCCTTATTGACCGTGGCATATGGATCACAAAGTAGCAGGCTGCCATCCTTGGCTCTTGGTTCTTCCCAGTAAACCTTGTAACCATTATCTTGTTTTGGATTATGGGAAGCTGTAACCATAATTCCAGCCCAAGGCTTCAGATGAGTTACCTTGTATGGCACAAAAGGAGCTGGTGTTATATCAGAGAGCAGACAAACTGGAACTCCTTGGCTGATGAAGGCACTAGCAGCAAGTCTTCCAAACCTTTTGCTATGGTCTCCACGCAGTCCACAGACAATTCCTCCTGTTTAGCAACTGATTCATTTTCTGATAGATGCATTGATAGTGCATAGATTTGTCTGACTTTAAGTTCTCCGTAGACCAGTCTGTCTTCCAGAGGCAAGGGACAAATCATCCCTCCTGGGGGCTTTGCCTGGTCCCAGACAACTGCGGGGAGTAGAAAATGGCCTTTTCCCTTACAAACAGAGACTGAGCACCTCTTTTCCTGCAGCAGCCAGCATATTTTATTTAGTCTCCCATAGCACCTGCCTCAAGTCCTTGAGTTGCCATGGAAAAGGTTGCTGTGCAGAGGAGGAAGCGCTATGTGATACCAGAGGATATCTTTGTGAACCTGAAGGAAAATGATTGTTCTCAGGGCAGCTTCTTGTTGCCTTGGGCCTCCCTGATGCCCTGCTTCCTGGTACAACTGGTCATATCTACAAAGCTACTGCTCTTCCTGTACTCCCTGCAACATCTAACTGGTTTGTGCATGGAAGTCAGTGATACGAAGCAAATCCCTGCCAAGAAAGTGTAAAGGAAAATGAATGGACAGGGTTCAGAATGGGAACAGAATGAGAGGAGATACAAATGTGAACATCCATCACATAAGACTGTCGTTTGTATTCTGAGGGTTGTTAATTGCTTTATTGAATACCTGAAGGAAAGCCCTGTCCCTACATGATATAAATTGTATAGCTGAACAAAGCATACCCAGTGGTCTAAATCTATAAGGAACTTAATGAACAATGATCTGAGAGAAGGAAAAATATGAATGAGATTTTAAATCTATAGTTCTGTAAACTTCATTTCTTTTCTTTGATGAATGGTAACACCAAAATGAATCTTGAAAACTCAGGAAGTAATTGGTAAATCTTGTCATATTTAAGTGGTGCTATTTATTTAGGTTCGTGAGTGAAAGGGAGCTTTAAATGAAGCTGCAGTTAAACAAGAAGATTATATTACGTAGCAGCATACCCTAATCGCCAGCAAAAGCCTGCACGTAAGGAGAGCAAGCTGTCCTCCTTTACATAAATCTTGCTCTACGCGTCTGGCAGGGTACAGATGTGATCTCCAGGCACAAGTCAGCTCATGGTGACAGCCCAGCCCAGCCCAACCTGTGCCAGGACCCAGGTGTTTGTTGCACAGACGTGTCCCTCTCTTGCACTGCTGCCAAAGGGATGTGGAAGACACAATGCCACTCATCAGACACCGTTTGGTTCATATGCCTCTGTAAGTTCCCAGCTGGCAATCTGCACAAAGCTGAATAGACTCGACCCAGGAGAAAAGTGAGACCACATCAAGAATAGCGGGTCCACAAGCAACTGAGGAACTCAGCACCAATATGGGAGAGTTGTGTTAACTGTCCCTGAATCTCAGTCTCGTCTCTTGGCCAAATATCTCTTTAGAGATTTTCTCTCAGAAAATCTACCTGACGAGTCTATCATCAAAACTAGCATCCTGCCAGTAGTGTTTCCAGGTGCTGGCCATTCAAGTTTTCCCAAACAAATCCACTGAAACAGAAAAACCTTCCACAATCTCATGCTTACTTGCAAATTTCTATCTACTCTTTCCTTACTACCTTTACCCTTCCGCATATAGAAGAGCCAGAACACAGATAACATGCAGCTGGGGAGTTGGACCCGGCGACGTTCAGGAGCCTGAATGTGTGGAGGAGTATCCCAGAGTGTTACCTCATGTGACATCCATGATTTTGCCTAAGCCAAACTCCCACACTGAAAATATACTGATACATAGATGCACAGTTCTGCTGCCAAAACTGGGTCTTATATCTCTCCTCAGTGAAATACTGAAATGATTTCACTAGTGGTAGGTCAACATCAGGCATAATAAAGGAAGTCTAACTGAAAAGCTAGCGTAGCTCATCATGCAGAGGGGCGTATGTCACTTTACTGTAGCTATAAATGCTCTTTGTCAACACACTTTTCTGAAGAGAAGAGCAACAGAACTGTCCTCTAAGTGTAAGATACGGTGCCAAATGCCAAAATCGTTCATTGTGGGAACACCTGTGCTGCACAACACAGCCCTGGCACAGGTACATTCCTGGACACCTCACAGGCAGTGGAAAATGTCCCACCTGCCCCTCTGCGTCCCCTTTCCCACCACGCCCTCCGCTGCCGGAGGGAACCGGGGTGTTCCAGGGTGCTGTACTGTCGGTCCCACTGCCGCCACTGCGGGCAGTGCCACTGCCGGTGCAGGAAGCAGTTGCCTGGCAGCTCCTAACTCCATCCTCATCCTGAGCTGCTCTGCACGGCTGACTCTTCCACCCACACACCTATTGCATTTTAACCAGAAAACAATTCTCCCCTAATCTACAGCAGAGCCTATTAAAGACTCTCAGTAAACAAAAACCCAGACAAATTTAATCAGCTGCAGGAAAGAGTCAGACTAAGACACTTCCACTCCTCCGCTTTGGAGAAAGTGTCATTTGCAGCTGGGCTCAGTGCTGGTACAGGGGCTTAGAGTGCTGTGCTGGTATTTCCTCTCGAAATCAGAGGTGCACAGCCCTAACCCAGGCCAGACAACTAATTAGAGCTGCAGCACAAGTGAGGAGCTGGGCTGAAATAACAGACCAGGTGGATAAGCATACGGTTGGGATTTAGATTTAATATCCGCTGGAAGAAATTAAATCTTGTTTGAGTGCGCAGGTAGCTGGACCATGATGGGAAGGGGAGAGGCTGGCATGTGAGAGCGGTCTGGTGAATCAGCCATGCTGTGAAATTAATAGCTTTTTAAAAAGTCCTCTGCCACAAAAAGGACTAAGCACCTTCCTCTGATGAAATAGGGAGGAAACCAATGTTAAGGATCTGACATAAAGAAAAAGAATGTTTAACAGCTAGGAGAAAGGCTGTGAAACTGTGATATAATAGCTCCACTGAATGTTACATAAAGATTTACTATCTGTTAGGCATGTACTGAAGCTGACTGATTTAATACAAACTTCAGTTCCATGTGATAGCTAGCTGATGATATATCCTGAGGTATAGACATCTGAAACCTCTTCCAAGTCACTCATGAACCATCTGCATACATGTCTCTCTGATATATTCCCTGAGTTTGTAGTATTGCAGTATCAGTATGTTTCACCTTTTATTCCATTTTCCTCATTCCTCTTCACTAACAGCAGAGATCAGATTACCTCCTATGAATTTAGACTTTGTCTAAATTTTAAAAGCTTTGGGAGATGCTGCTTTCTCATCACTTTTTCAAAAGTAGCTTCCTTGGCAGGTGGGTGTCTGTAATATCTGAGCACACACACACACACAAAAACCCTTTTCCTATGCAGGTAGGATCAAATACTAAAAATTCTTTGGCTAGAAGATATACTGGAAAAGAGGGGGAAAACAACATCATCTAAGCTTTTCAAAATAAATTAATTGGGATCCTAGTCAAGTGCTTGGCTACAGTGAACAATCCAAGTGGAAACATCACTGCAGAGAGAGGCAGTGATGTGCTTACCTCTCGTAATGGCTGTCTTAGAACATTAGGTACCTGTGCCCAGCATCATTACTGGTACCACATACATTGCAGTTTCTCATCTGCAAGAGAAGCCTGTATTAGAGAGAAGCCTGAATGATGTAATTTTCAAGTCTTTATTGTCCAAGGAGACTAGCTTCTTAGTGCTCTGCATAAAGTTTCTTCAAATACTTTTACTGGGTAGAAGGTTATTTTCTGCTGAGGCTCAAAAGCAGAAGTGTTGGGCAAACCCGATCACATTAAGCTACTGCTGCATTCTGCCAAAGTCTGGCACAGTTTACAGCTTTAATGAACAGTGGGTTCCTGAAAGCTCCATTCATTGATTCATTACGACATTGGGACAGGCCTTTAATCTTATTCTCTTCACTTTGTAAAATGCAGATAGTTGTTTCTCTTCACCATGAGGCACTAATTAAAGTTAGTTTCTAAAGAGCTATGGCATTTTGGGTGACAGAGTAATTTCTCATCCATTGGATTTATTTGGTGTTTTTTTCCTCATTAGTTAGCAAACAGTGATTGCCCACGTAATAATCCTGACTCAGCAAGCTCCTTCAGTGCTGTAAGGTCTTTAAGACCACAAGAGGTTTAATAGACATGAACAGACCCAACGATAGGCACACACACACGACCGGGTTGTGACAAGTTAAAATGACGTAGTTTCCAATTTGAGCCCCAAACCAGTACTCATCAGATTCTATATAATGACTTTACACACGAACTTTGGGGACAGTTTGCTGCTGCATGATCACTGAAGGAATGTTACTTGAGGAAGCTGTGAAATAATGACAGTACACAGAACAGAAGTTGTAATTAGGTCACTGGACATTTCTCTCACGTGAATACCAACGTTCAGCAACAACTGGTCCAGTTGAATATAATCCACATGATTATATTTCTGCTGAGGCTTCTTTGTTGATGCAAAATCCTGTGCTTTTAAAGAGTGTTCTGAGAAGAGCCCTGATTTATTTGCAGGACATAGATAGCCATAGCCTGCTTAAAAAGCATTTTGACATATCGCTTTTAAGGCAGGTTCTGTGAAGAATTGTACGGAAGCAGAGGACAAGGGAAATAACATAGCCTTACATATCACTGACTGTGAAATACAGACTAGATTGTGAATTAATTGAGGATTTGGATGGTTTCTGTGTACTGCTTCAAAGTGTTTTATGGTAACAAAAGTATTTCCATTGTGAAATACTGGTAACTACATCCTGTATATCCCACTGAAAAGAAAATATACTGTGGCCCCATGACATTTTTAAGATTTTCCTTGCTGCAGGGATTTTTGTGCCATGCTTTGGAGCAGGGAGGTGTCCTGGGTCAAGCTGAGACAGAGTTA
>NW_010116079.1:0-230 GCF_000699245.1 Pterocles gutturalis | reverse complement strand
GACCAAAGGCATCAAGTTCGAGGTGGTGCATAAAGGGTGAGAAATGGGGATTTGCCCCCTCCCTGGGTGGGTTTTACCCCCCCCCAGGTGGGTTTTACCCCCCTCCCAGGCACATTTTACCCCATCTCTGCCCTCCCAGGGGACTCTTCAAGCCCGACCGCGTCCTTGGCGCGGCGCAGCTCAAGCTGGAGGCGCTGGAGACGGCGTGCGAGGTCCGGGAGATCCTGGAG
>NW_010116078.1:581-788 GCF_000699245.1 Pterocles gutturalis | reverse complement strand
TGGGGTGTGTAGTCAACATGGGCACCCAATGGGGCACCCAAGCAACGGGGCACCCAAGAGGGGCGCCCAAATTGGACATGCAATGGGGCACCCAACTGGTAGGGTGGGTAGTCAACATGGGGCACCCAAGATGGGGCACTGAAGAGGGGCACACAACTGGGGCACCCAACGTAGGGTGGGTAGTCAATGTGGGGGAGCCAACGTGGG
>NW_010116078.1:0-227 GCF_000699245.1 Pterocles gutturalis | reverse complement strand
GAGGGTAGGGTGTGTAGTCAACATGTGCACCCAATGGGGCACCCAAGAGGGGCACCCAACTTGGACAATCAATGGGGCACCCAGCTGGTGGGGTGGGTCATCAACATGGGGCACTGAAGAGGGGCACCCAACTGGGGCACCCAACATGGGGCACCCAACTGGGGTACCCAACTGGTGGGGTGTGTAGTCAACAGGGGAACCCAAGAGTGGCACCCAACTGGGGCACC
>NW_010116077.1:54348-65973 GCF_000699245.1 Pterocles gutturalis | reverse complement strand
ATAGCTTCTAGGAGGATCTGTTCCATGATTTCCTCCACGTTTGCAACACCGGAGGTATTCCCTGTAGCAAAGCCTGAGGACATCCAGTGAATTCTGTCCACAGAATCACAGAATGTTAGAGATTGGAAGGGACCTCGAAAGATCATCTAGTCCAATCCCCCTGCCGGAGCAGGAACACCTGGATCAGATCACACAGGAACGCATCCAGGCGGGCTTTGAATGTCTCCAGAGAAGGAGACTCCACAACCTCTCTGGGCAGCCTGTTCCAGTGCTCTGTCACCCTCACCATGAAGAAGTTTTTTCTCATATTCAAGTGGAACCTCCTATGTTCCAGCTTGAACCCATTGCCCCTTGTCCTATTGCAAGAGCATATATCCATACAGAACAGCTGCCTGTTAAAGGTAACAAGCAAAATGTTAAAGAATCTGCATTGCCTTTCCTCTGTTCTGTAATCTTGCTGTAAGAGAGCACAATGTTAAGAGACTGAGTACATTTTTTTCGCATTCATAGGTACAGTGTGCATTTCACTACAATATTTTTCCCTGATGGTTTGCTCTACCACCTTTCATTGGATTGAAGATGAGTGGAAAAGAACCTTTTGTCTCCTATAAACCAAACCATCACCTTCTGTGGGTCACACTGAGTACTGGGTGGCCAAAAGTGTAATTTTATTTACAGTCATCCTACAGCTTGAACAACTTAAACAACACACACGAAGAACCTCAATAATTCAAGTGTATCAGGATACAAAAATGCTTAGCTTGCACAGTATTAAATGGCTCATTAGTTTACTTAAAAGCAACAGCCCAAAAGCTAATTCCAAATACACTCTTGTCAGAGACAATGAGGTCTGTCACAGATGAGGTTAGATAAAGATTGTTCCATTACAGAATCTCAGAAATAAATAAAACAGTGCTCACTGCTTTTGACTCAAATCTGTTCAACAAGGCTTTGATCTATGGCTTTCTTAGCCTGATTACCCAGAGAGTTAACAGGCCATGCAGAACCCCAAGAACAGCTCAGCACTGACACAGCTTCTAAGGATCTGACAGCAGAAAGCAGTGCAGAGAATTAAGGGCAGCTTGTGACCACAGAGGTTTTATAACCAAGCTTGTAAACTAGTACTTCCTTTTCTTATTGTAAGAGCTACAGGAAAGATTTACAGGATTTTTTCTTTCCTTAGACTGCTTTTCCCTTAAATAATTGCCCTTCTTTCCCGAACATGAAAACTCCTGGCTCTGAGACATGTTTCTGCAGCACCTTTGTTCTTAGTACTTCTCTGAATTTGTCTTATCTTTCTGAGAGTGTTACCTAAAAAAGCCCTCCGTAAGAGGAGAGAAATTCAGAGGACTACTCTGACACAACTTTTCTGCAGTCTGCTGATGTATTTCTTCATAGTAGGGTAGATACTAGACTCCCAGCCATTCAAATATCTCCCAGCACAGCCTTTGGCCGCAGTTGTGGAAGAATCAAAGTTTCAGGAGGAGAGCTCCTGAGATGGTTTAGCTAATGAATACTGGGGATTTTACATAACATGTATGCTTGTATACAGTATACCCATAGAGAAAGGTCAGAGAAAGCGTAACAAAATGTTTCTTAAAAGCTTTTTGGACATTTGAAGTGACACCTGGTCTGAGGTAGGTGTGCACAACCTTTTATATATGATGAAAAGTTAATACTGCATGCTCAGGCAGAGAGAGACCATCCCAAGACTAGACCAAACCAAACAAAATTCAAAGACTTCTCTGTACACTTTCTCTCCATTATCAAGAAAAACACACAATGCTTTTCTTGCTTTTTGCATGGAAAATGTTTTATATATTTCTGTGTACATATTCTGTCAATAAACACAAGCTGTAAAGTTGAGATGGCACAGCTGTTTTCTGCAGGAGCAATGAACATCTGTGTGCTTTGTTCTATCTTGAAACCAACCTAACTTGCAGTCAAGAAAAATTATCAGTCTAAGATAAATCTCTTACCAGTTTGTTTAATGTTGCCATTTGCCACAGTTCTGTTTCAGATGTTGAGGCCATCTCAAAACACACAGAGATCAACAGGCTGGAAAGACTCACATTGATTAAAATGGGAAACTGATTCTGGATTGGGCCTCTACAGGAAACCTATCACTGCAAAGAAAAGTTGAAACTTCTTTCTTCTTCCCCATTTCTGAAAGGTATACTTTATTTTATACTGTCTTTATTCCTCAGTGTGGTAAAATTTCAGGGTTGTCTAAAATGTCACTAAAAGAGGCAAAAAATTGTAACCTTGAAGTGTAATGCAACTTTGTGATAAATGTATGAAACCAACTCCAGCAATGAAATGTGCTGCATCAGAATGAAAAATCATGGACTCATAGAACCATAGCATGGTTTGGGTAGGAAAGGACCTTAAATATCATCTAGTTCCACCCACCCTGCCATGGCCACGGACATTTTCCACTAGACCAGGTTGCTCAAAGCCTCATCCAGCCTGGCCTTGAAAACCTCCAGGGATGAGGCATCCACATCTCCTCTGGGCAACCTGTTCCAGTGTCTCACCACCCTCACAGTGAAAAATTTCTTCCTAATATCTAATCTAAATCAGCTCTTTCAGCTTAAAGCTATTGCCCCTTTTCCTGTCACTACATGCCCTTGTAAAAAGTCCCTCCCCATCTCTCTGCTAGGCCCCCTTTAAGTACTGGAAGGCTAATAAGGTCCTCCTGGAGCCTTCTCTTCTCCAGGCTGAACAACCCCAACTCTCTCAGACTGTCCTCATAGGGGACGTGCTCCAGCTCTCTGATCATCTTCGTGGACCTCCTCTGGACCTGCTCCAATAGATCCATGTCTTTTCTGTGCTGAGGACTCCAGAGCTGGATGCAGTACTCCAGGTGGGGTCTCCCGAGAACAGAACAGAGGGGGGTGAATCACCTTCCTTGACCTGCTGGTCCCACTTCTTTTTATGCAGCCCAGGACACAGCTGGCTTGTTGGGCTGCAAGTGCACACTGCTGGCTCATGTTCAGCTTTCCATCAACCAACACCCCCAGGTCATTCTTCTCAGGGCTGCTCTCAATCCATTCTACGCCCAGCCTGTATTTGTGCTTGGGATTGTCCCGACCCACATGCAGGACCTTGCACTTGGCCTTGCTGAACTTCATGAGGTTTGCACAGGCCCACCTCTCAAGCCTGTCCAGGGCCCTCTGGATGGCATTGCTTCCCTCCAGGGTGTCAACTACACCACCCAGCTTGGTGTCATCAGCAAACTTGCTGAGGGTGCACTCCATCCCACTGTCCATGTTGCCAACAAAGATATTAAACAACACTGGTCCCCATACAGACCCCCGGGGAACACCACTCGTCGCTGGTCTCCACTTGGACACCGAGCTGTTGACTGCAACTCTCTGAGTGCAACCATCCAGCCAATTCCTTATCTACCGAGTGGTCCTTCCATTGAGTCCATGTCTCTCCAATTTAGAGACAAGGATGTCGTGTGGGACTGTGTCAAATGCTTTGCACAAGTCCAGGTAGATGATGTCAGTTGCTCTTCCCTTATCCACCAACGCTGTAACCTCATTGTAGAAGGCCACCAAATATCTCAGGCATGATTTTCCCTTGGTGAAGCCATGTTGGCTGTCACCAATCACCTCCTTATTTTCCATGTGCCTTAGCATAGTTTCCAGGAGGATCTGCTGCATGATCTTACCAAGCACAGAGGGGAGACTGACCATCCTGTAGTTCCCTGCATCTTCCTTTTCACCTTTTTTCAAAAAGGGGGTTATGTTTCCCCTTTTCCAGTCAGTGGGAACTTCACCAGACTGCCATGACTTCTCAAATATGCTGGATAGTGGCTTAGCAACTTCATCTGCCAGTTCCTTCAGGAACCGTGGATGCATCTCACCAGGTCCCACAGACTTTTGCACCTTCAGGTTCCTTAGACGGCCTTGAACCTGATCTGCTACTACAGTGGGTGGTTCTTCATTCTTCCAGGCCCTGCCCTTGCCTTCTGTGACTTGGGTGGTGTGGCTCAGGCAGGTGTCAGTGAAGACTGAGGCAAAAAACCTCAATGATTTGTGAAACAGTCACCTTCTGGCAAAATAAGGAATGTTCCAAACAGCTGAATTCAGATTAACTTTCAGAAGGATTCACTGCATCTGCAAGGAAAGTAAAATGCTTGCGCCTTCCTCTCCAGAAGCTTCATGTCTGGTGCCTGCTGGGGCCAGCTGTGGCAGCTGAAGAGGTCCAGCCCCCAAATCCAATGTCCCCAGTGGTGGTCAAAGAACTGATGCAACTTGAAGACAAAAGGAGTTTACACCTGTACTCAGCCATGGGCTGCAGGAGCTGAAGAACGGTAAACTTGCCTTTGCCCTTTGCCTGCTGCAGAGGGGTGGGCAGCAGTCCATTCTTCAGGCACATTGGGAATGCAGCGGGTGTTCAGAGCCCTCAAGGCAGTACCAAGGGCTCACCCCAGTCATTACACTAGGTGCAGGACACTAACATACCTCTGATGATGCTAACACTGTTTCATGTCATTGCCTGCCAGGACAGATGAGCATCAGTCTTTTTAGCTGCTTCTGATACCTCTTCTTCTTTGCTCTCCTGGTCCTGAGGGGTTAGGCCACAGGATGACATAAATATGCTGCTGTTAAAGTCAGTGAAGCTGCTACATACCATATAGGGAATATCTGCTGGTTTATTAGTCAAGGTTAGTATTTTAAAAAGGACATCTGTCTTTATGTCACAGCGCATAAGCCAGTCTCTATGGGTTGGAAGACCTCTAAGAAATATACTCCTTAAGGTTTATTAGATACATATTTGATGAAGGGTTTCTAGTAGGTACAGTACCAGCCATTTTTAGGTACCAGGAAAGTTAATACTGAGATCCACTGCAGCAATTTGTCCACTCCCTAACTGAGCAGATACAGCATACAAAATGAGGTGAGAATATACCATCAACATAGACAGGAACGGCACTGCTGGACAACAGTAACACAAACCATTTTACTCTCACCTGATGATACAGCACCTTTGCACTCCCTGTTGCACAAGTGAGCTTCATGAACTGAAGCATCACAAGCACATGACAATACGGACAGTCCTGGAAAGTGCAACCCTGTGTAACAGGGTACTTCCACTTCTAAATCAGAGCATGAAGAATGAGCCCATAAGCTTTTGCCTTGCACTTTACTACCCAAGAAAACAGCTTTTCAAGCTTTCCCACATGGTGCTCGTCAATGCATTTGTTTCTGGAGGCAATCCCATTGCTATTCCAGTCTCAGTAGCCTCTTGAGCAGAAACTGCAAATACTCCAAAACAGTTGCTTTTCTTCTGATGAGAATAAAAGAGGGACAAGATAAATCATGTCCTCCTGCACAAGTGGTCAGAGCAAATCAGTCATGTATTGTTCTTTCTCTGCCAAAGGCTCAGACTGAGGTTCTTTTGTTTCTTTTCCATTTGTTTCTTTGTTTTTCTGTTCCTCCCTACTTTGTGTGGGACATGTTCCCCTTGATGGGTATTGTTTTCAGATTTTTTTTTATTTTTTTTTTTTAAGGCAGCCACAGGCCTTCCAAGCTCTGGGCACCAAAAAAAATGAGAGCACATCCTTGAAAGACAGCCTAAGAAACCAAATCTAAACAAATCCTAAGCAACACTCAGAAATAAGAGGAGCTGTGTGGGAATGGCTTCAGTTCAGAAAGTTTCTAACTGAAACTGTAGCTCAAATAAGTATTCATAACAGCAGTTGAAAATTCTGTCAAATCTGTATCTCCCTCAAAATGATATAAATTGGAGATTGTTTGAAGTTAGACTTGGCTTCTCACTATCCAATCTTGGGAATAATAACCATGTGATAGAGACAACCACCTTGTTTTCCATTTTTTGTTTCCAGTGCTGTGGGAAACAAAACAAGGTGGGAGGAGGGAAGAGGGGAAGGAAGTGCAGCTGTGAAGACAGTTTCAGTTCCTGTTTCCTTAATTCTGACTCTAACCCTCCAGTACAACTCAGTGCTGCTCAGGGGATGATCTTGGAGACTAGAAAGCCTTCTCCTGCACTCTGTGACCTGTACAATTACTGACTTGCAACAGTTTCTAGCAACCAGTTTTCAAAGCCTTTAGGTAGCTAAAAGTGAAGCAATCATTTGCTAGAATTGTCCAAAGTACTAAGCTGACTAACACTGACTTCTACTGACCAGATTTTACATTTCTAAGCTGCTCAGGGGCTTCTCAGAAGACCAGTTAGTCAGTAGTTTAGCACCTGAGTGCCTTGGAGATGCTCCTTTCATGTGCCTAGCCCAACATCTGAGAATGGAATTTAGATTTCCCAAATACAGAATTATTTTTTTTTTAAAAAAAAGCCTCCCTAGAGACATTATTATACTAAGATACACTGCAATTTAGAGAAACGGGCGATAATAGGTATGTCCTGGGTTCAGCTGAAACGGTGTTAACTTTCCTCACAGTAGCTAGCAAGCGGCTGTGTTTTGGATTTGTGCTGAAAAGAAAGCTGATAACAGTGATGTTTATAGTTGCTGCCAGAACAGCCCAAGGTCTTTCAGCTTCTCTGCTGTCTGCAGGTGCAGGAGAAGCTGTGAGGGAACACAGCCCAACTACTAACCTAGGATTTGATCTCAGGTTTGGGACTGAGACCCAAATTGGCCAATAATCTATTCCATAATATACACATCATGCCCAGTATATAGGTGAGGGCCCTCCAGAAGATCATCCCTTTTTGTTCCGGATCCCTTTTGCTCCAGGTCAGCTCTCTTTCCAGTTTAGCCTTCTTGTGGTCGTCCTTCTCCCAGGGCCTTCTCCCTCCCTTGGTAAGCTCTCAGTCTGGGACACTCAGGCTTTTATCTCTGTTCCGGGAGTGCAGTTTCAGGACTCTCCCTCCTCTGGGATTGTTAGCTGGGAATGAGCTGATCCTTGGTCATTGGGTGGTGAGCAGTATCACTGTGTACTACTCAATTGTATATTTGTATATACTACTATTTTCAATATTATTGTAGTTTAGTTATTAAATTGTTCTTATCTCAGCCCACAAGTCTTTTTTTTTTTTTTTCCCTTTACCCCTTTAATTCTCTCCCCAATTCCTGGGAGGGGGAACGGTGAGTGAACGGATTGTGTGGGGTTGGCTCCCAGCCAAGGGTAAACCCATCACAATACACTACATATTTTTTCTAAAAGCAAACAATACCCCTAAGCAATATGTTTTCCATTTAAACGTTTAATTGCCCCCAAAAGCTAATGAGCAAGTCACCCGCCAGAGGCACTGCAGAACTTTTCATCAACAGAACTACAACAGCTTCAGACCTTGTTGCAGGGTCTTGACTTAGGTTATTTGACACTTTTTTCCCCTGCAGGGGTTTTATAATCACAGTGATTCCCCCACAATCTGCAAATAATAGTCTTAATTTATTATGGGTATTGATGTGCTAGAGATAAGAACAAGTGAGCATTCACCTAGTACCAGATCTGTATGCCTCATTATTTAATACAGATACTGGCCTTTGAAGAGCAATATGTTCTCTGTGAGATATCCTGCTCAACCACAGGCTGAGAAATTCATACCAACCCTCACAGCCCAGGAACGACCGAGCTCAAGGGTTGCCTGCCTCTCCTTGCACCCCTCAGCCATAGTCCCACTAAGCAGAGGTCCCTTTGGCATCCTTGACAGAGAGAGCAGCTGGTACTGAAAGATGCTCTTGCTTCTGTCCAACAAAGCAAAAGAAAAGAGCTCAAGGCAAAGTAAGAAAGGGAAGGCTTTAGAGATGATCATAAATACATGTTTCAGCAGTTGGGTTTTTATTTGTGTCAATTAGTGATGGAAGAGTGTTCCCGGAACTGTCTACCTACGTAATCATATTTTTAAGTGAGTCAATAATGTTGAACTCTGGTATTTTATTATACAGAATATATGTCAAAACTAATTATTATATTAATTAAACACCTTCCAGTGGAAAAAAAAAAAAAACAGCTTTATCATATTTTCCTAAGTGCTGCTGTGTAAAATGAGAAGCCTGTTGAGAGGTTTAATTAACAAGTTAATGCTGAAAAAAAAATTTGAAGAATATTACACAATATTCCAGAATATTACCAACTATGTTACTTTTACTTCTGGCAACATTTTAAATGGCTCTTAGGTTCCACTTGCTGCTCCCTACTCTATGTCCATCACACACATGCAGCTAAGCCTGAGACAAGGAGAAGCTCCCCAGCAAAACCCTGTCAAAACCAAACCAAACATACCTGGACCTTATGAACCTTGCTGGCATTTCTTCTGGGAAAGGTTTCTCAAGATAGAATGATAATCAATCTGCACAGACCACAGAATAAAAAAGGTCTGGGAGATCAGCCACCCCAGAGCAGCTGATAAGCACTCCTGCTTGCAGGGGGAGACAGGGCAGGGGCAGGAACATGAGCTTTCTGCATCCCAGCTGTGCACATCCACCACCAGTGGGATGCAGTGAGGAAAGCACCTCTCTCACAGAATCTGATAGCCAGAGTAGAAATGATGTAGGAAAGCAATGGACAGAGAACAGGTGAATACCTGCTAGGTGTGTGGGCTACCATGCAAGCCAATACACCCTCATTCATAGACAGAAACACTGTGGACCCTTCTGCAGTTCTGATGGCTCCAGGCATAACATAACCTATTGCTTACTCAGGGCATCCCTGCACTGGGCAGATCTGCAGACTTTCAAAGCCAACCGCACCATCTACTCCAGGACATAAACTGCTAAAGTCCTCCAAAAAGTCAAAGTCTCAAAGCACTGAGAGCCTTAGTTCCTCAGAGACAGCTGCTGGCTAGGGCTGCGAAGATGTTATACACAGACGGAAAACAACATGGGTCACACTGCAACTCCAATAGATACTACCCTGCCTTAACAGATGCTTATTGTGGACAATTGTATTCCTGATAATTTTCTCCTAAAATTCATCTTTGGGTGAGCTTGTGCTCAGGGCTAACTGCATCTTACACGCTCATATTTCTTAATAATGATGCACTTGCTTGGTGAGGAACTCAAGAAAATTAGAAGTAGGGTTTATGAAATAATTTTGTCCACAAAGTTATTTGATTTACTTCTGATTTTCTCATACTTCAGTATTTATTAGACTTATGTTTTCTAATTTTATTCTTATTTGTACTACCTTGCTTCCCTGGGATCTGTATTTGTTATTTAGCCAAAACTCTCTTTGACACAAAGGAATAAATTCAAGGCCCAATCCCTCTCCCATGCTTAGGCTCATGATAAGGACGTTTTCACAATAAATTACTTTCTTTTTCTTTTCAGCTTAAATGTAAGTACTACCCATTTAACCTACATCATGTTACTTTCCCATTATGCTTTCACATACGTACGCAGGTTTCTGTATATAAAATCAACATCCATACCACTTAGTATGTAGCACAGAGTCTGAAAGGCATAATTTAATCATTACAATATAAATGGTGCCATTTGTCATTTACATATTACTGATTTAGATACATATTTTGGTGCCAAAATAGCATATTTCTGATATAGATGTATTGTCAAATGATAAACTGAATGCAGTGCTGTCACTGAGATCATACCTACTAAAAAAGAACCATGTTGGTTTTTTCTATCTTGACTAATACTCTAACTGCAAAGAATGCTTGCACGTGTTCAGTTTCACTTCATCTTTCATAAAGTCCTTAAGTGTGCTCTTCACATGAAGCCCATGGTTGGGTTTGATGTTGTCAGTGCATTTCAGTGCTCTGCTGAAGAACAGTGTGCTTATCTGAAGCTTACACTACAAATCTCCACAAGAAGGTGCATTCTCTACCTGAATTCTAACAGTGAACACCTTCCTGAGAGAGCATGTTTCATGTTGTCTTGCCCTGTATGCTGGCTCTGTCATTGAAATGCATACTTTGGATCTTCATTGCTCAGATCTCCTTATAACATCCACTACTTAGGCAGAAGTATGTTTCACATGCTGTATTTCCAGATGATAAAACACCCATGCTATGCATAAATTAAAGATCAGAGTCCAAGATGTTCTTTCTTGCAGTTCCATTTCCAGCATTTGGACTCTCAGGGTAAGTAGTTTACCAAATAATTCAGGTCACAGAACAACAGTCTGTGTGATGAAATGCAAATATTTTTCTGAAACCACGTTTTTTTGCCTTTTTTGGGCAAAAGTTACTCTACAGGTTCACCTCCAGACTAAATATGAAAATATTCTTTTCTTTCCAATTATTAATTTCTAAGGAGGTAGAAAGGTAGAAACCCACAATTTTCAAGTTGAAGGCTTCTGCCTTTGGGAGATTTTTTTCATCTGGCTGGTATACAAAAAAAAAAAAAAAAAAAAAAAAAAAAAAGCTGGTCTGCTGACTCTCAGAATGAGAAGCAGGAGTCAAAAAAAATCAAATTTCTAATGAATTATCTGAGACTCAATATGCTATAGTCTGGGAGACAAATCTCTTGTCCAGTTACCAAAGTCAAACACAACTAATGAAATGCACCACAGATGTATATGGCTGACATTTCTGACATACATATGACTTGACGTACAATTGCAATTTTAAATGGTGACTGCAATCAGGGATTAAAACATGCAATAAAACTACAAAAGTATTTAGGGAAGATGACAAAATACACCTTCATATATCTTTATATCTTTATTCAGCCAATATCTCTCTTACACATTTACCTACCCAATAAAATATCTCCAGAGTAAAGCACACAATATCACTACAAACAGTAAATATAATGTGTATATCCCTCCTTGTAATCTCAGCCTTCTTCACGTTTGACTTTCAGCATCCAAACCTTTTGGTTTTCAGGATCTGGAGATCCTGAAGTGAGTGCCCTGTTAAGCCTCCCAACTTCTGAATCTTGACTACAAATGAAGGTCAAGACTGGCAAGTTCAGCTTGGACAGCGAGGTTTTTCCTCCCAGTCTGGATTTCACTAAGAAGTTTTGCTCCTCTGTGTTCTGGCTTTTGAGATCATGGTGGCTTTCACAGGAAAATGAGCTGCTTATAAATTTCAGCTCTGCAGACTTCAGGAGCTGATAGGAAATGCCCAGGCTTAGGGCTTAGCTGGTTAAGAAACCACTACAGCCGCCCTTCTTTTGTGGTCACTCAGATATAAAAGCCTTTCAAAAGAGATGGAAATGCTGACACAGTGTTGCCCTTGGGAGACCATTCCTCTGTGCACAGGGACCAACTCTATTGGTCTGGTCTATTTTTTATCCTGTAATGTGTGTCAAAAATTACCCCTACTCCTCAAAACTGTAGGAGAGTGTGGAGTGGCATACAAGACGCAACATGCCATAATTTGTTACGCAGTAAATAAATAAATGGAGATTGTTCACTGCAGGCACTCTGTTCATTGCACATTGCTGTTTTCTACGGGACACCACATGTGCAGGACGAGCAGCACGAGGAAATGAACAAATCTTCTGCTCTGGGTCAGAGGCCTGGCAGATCCCTGCAGCGCAGAGGCTCTCTCTGTGAATTTTCCTTTTTGCCTGCAGCTTTTGTATCACCAAATTCTCACATCCCTGCTCTGCAGCAAGAGCCTGTGCATCCAGTGAGAAGACACATGTGCTGGGGCCAGGCTCTCCTGGGGCAGATGCCTGAGCATCCTGGGGGAAGGATGCCTGAGAAATAGACACTAAGTGACCAC
>NW_010116077.1:26960-54337 GCF_000699245.1 Pterocles gutturalis | reverse complement strand
AACCCACGCTGGAAATACAGACAACTACTTTATTTCTCATATCAAATGGCCCATCGCTAGTGAGCCAAGGGTTCAGGAGAAGACTGTCAGCATACTCTAAAATGAAGAGAAACTAGTCCGCCTTACGGGGTGTGAGTGGTCAGAGCCATAGAAACAACTGGGTATTGAGCTACAAGTAGCTGCACCCTTCCACAAACGGCCTGGGAGAGGAAATGCAACACAGCGGGTCCTAGTATCTGGTTGCTCCCTTCCACTCCCTGTGGTGGCCATGCCAGGGTCATCTCCCAGGCTGGCAGAGCAGGGCCAGCTCTGCACCCTTACATGCTGCTGCCATGCTCAAATGCTCCCAAATCACGAAACTGAGTTTAAAAAGAATCACAATGTAAAAACCAGAAGAAAAACAAATCCAGATTTTTTTTTTTTTTTCTGTTCCCTCAGCCTTCTAGGGTCTGGCTTACATTCTCAAGCTTTTCTTCACATTTTTTTAATTCTAAAATGAAATTTGACATCACCACCAGACTCCAAGACCTATGGCTTTAAAAAGAAAAGTCCAGTACTGTGGGAGGCATGAAAAAATTGAAAGAATAACACTCTCTTTTCTTTTCTCCCTTAAAAGTCATTCAAGAAGGTGGTGGACTGAAGCAGAGCATTTTTGCAATGTTCCTGCCTAATGAGGACAACCAAAGTCTGGCTATCCTTATGTTACAAAGAAATCTATAGTTAAAGAACAAGGAAAGTCAGAAAAAGGCTGAGACCACTTTTAGATAAATGGTGTAACAATCCCTAAAATGTAAATTAAAATCCCTAAGCATCAAGTTGTGATGGTTTTACCCTTGGCTGGGAATCAACCCCACACAGTTGCTCACTTACTCTCCCCCCCTCCCAGGGGCTGGGGAGAGAATTAAAGGGGTGAAAGAAAAAAAGACTCGCGGGTTGAGATAAGAACAATTTAACAATTTAAACTAAAATATTGAAAATAATGATTATAATAATGGTAATATATAACAAATGAGTGATATACAGTGATACTGTTCACCACGCAATGACCAAGACTCAGCCCGTTCCCGGCTAAGATCCCAGAGCAAGGAGAGTCCCGAAACTGCAATCCCACAGTGGAGATAAGAGCCAGAGCATCCCAGACCAAGAGTTGACTGAAAGAGAGAGACAGCCCTGGGAAAGGGACCACCCGGAGTGAGACAACACAGAGCAAGAGAAAGTAACTTCCAGATAGACCCCACCTATTTACTGGGCATGATGTGTATGATATGGAATAGACTATTGGCCAATTTGGTCTCAGTCCTAAACCTAAGATCCAAACCTAGGATAGTAATGAGGGCTGTGCTGCCTCCCAGCTTCTCCTGCACCTGCATACACTGGCACAGCAGAGAAGCCAAAAGTCCTTGACCGTCCTGGCAGCAACCATAAACATCCACTATTTTATCAGCTTTCTTCTCAGCACAAACCCAAAACACAGCCTCTTGCTAGCTACTATAAAGTTAACTCTGTCTCAGCTGAAACCAGGACAAAAGTGAAAAGTTCTGTGTTCAAATTGGGATAGAAGAGGGATGGTCTCAAAACTTCTGCCTTTAAAATTAGCACTGCACATGGAATTAGCAATTTTACTATGGAACTGGAGCTACAGACTGTACATTCATTTTTTCAGGTCAGCAAAATACATCAAAATTAACTTACAAAAATTAATTTCTACCTACTTGTAATCAGCTGCAGACCTTCCCTAACTGAGGCCAACTGAAATTGCAGTACTTGTATACCTAAACTGCACATTCACTTGTACTTGAAGGAATACAATCCCAAGCTGCAGAAATATAGACAAAATATTAAGACTATCTCATTAATATACCCAAATTTCCCATATGAAAGCCACAATCCACACCACATCATCTGAAACACAATAGCTATATGCATGGCCAGCCACTGAAAACATGTTGCCACTAAACCACCTACTGAGTAATCAACAGGCACAGTATGCTATTTTCCATCATTGATAATATCTTTAGTGATGAAATGGAGTGAGTTGCAAGTACACTGTAGCTGGGAAGTGCAAACTGTTGTCAGCGCAGTTGCAACCTATCCACCCAAGGGGGCCTGAAACCTGGAGCTTGCAAACCTCTCCATGAAAGGGCAAAGCTCCATCCTTCCCTGCAGTTGCACCCAAACAACCATGTTGACTTTGAGGGGCAGAGGCAGGGGTTACTGGGGTGAGATTCAGAGAATAATTTGATTCCCAAAATGCCAAAACCACTTGCAAGCTGCTTCTTACCCAAGTTCTGCCCTGAGAGTCTCAACCTGGGCATTTCCACTGATGTTTTATGCATGCCTTCTCCTCAGGTTTTGCTTTTCACATTACTATCGACACAGGAATGTTATTTACTGACTCCACTTCCACCATTAAACACAGAAGTGTAATAGTAATGGGTTGATCTATTCCAAGCCCTAGGCTTCAAGCTAAGCGCTGAATGAAGAAGTCTATAGCCATTCATGGCGAAAATGGCTTTGTTTCTTCCATCCTGTTTCAACAGGTCTGGTAGGTTTGGCTGGAACTTTAGTAACAACCATTTCTGTGCAGAGATGTAGACAACTAATTTTTGAAATATCATGTCATTAATGAAAATACCAAATAGCTTAGGGGCTGTGACAGCTCATAAGATTAGTGAAGCTAACTGTCTAGCAATAGTTAGCATCTATGTCCACGAGATATTACATCATCCAGTTGATTTCAGGGGACAAAAATCTTTGCAAGATTTACCATCCATGCTAGGTTTCTGCACCTGGTGATGTTACTTCACTACAAAGTTACAGCCCAATTTTCAAAAGCAATAACTGAACACTGTTTTTAATTCCAGACAATAGGTTTTCAGCCTGATGCTAATACAGCACGATCTGGTTTATAATGACTTAAGTGACCAGAGTATTTCACCATGTCCAGGCTGTGGACTCCCTCTCACACACCTGAAATCAGAGTTATCACTGTCAGCCAAGTACTGCCAAAGAGGAAATATCTTTTGATTTCACACAAAAAGGAAACAAGAAATCTCTTATGTGTCTGAAAAAAGTCTGTGCACCACAGACTATAAACTTTCAAGGTGGAAATATTCAAGATACTGGAGTGGCAGATGAGCCCACTGGCCATCAGCAACCAAGGGTACAAGGCAGGGAAAGGAAAAGCCAGGAGTGGTAGGATAGGGTGTCAGACAGACAAGTGCTGAAGAAGCATCAGTGGTTTGATGGCAAGGAAAATGGGTAGTTAAGGTGATGAGCAGCTGGAGTGGGAAATATCAGCCAATCCCAATGGGAAGATGAAGCGTAATCTTCTACCATTATGTCAATTAAAGGTGCATTTATCCTGAAAGCTGGGACAGAAATTCAGTCCTTCTGAGTGACAACTGGAACCCCTCAAGTGAATGGGTCTTTGGCCTTCATCAGTTTTCTTGTCCCACCTTGAAAGCTGTCCTTCAAGAGGAGGAAAGTGCTATATCTTTTAGCCTGAGATTGAGCCTTTAGAAGCCATGGCTCTTCAGGATTTATTTACTCAGCAGTGAAAGTACCAATTTACTGGTACAGTGATGGAATTTCAAACTAAATTGATCACAATCAACTTTTAAATTTTGTTTTAAGCACATACATTTCTAATACTATGCAATGGAGCTTGATACACTGTGTTCAGGAATGGTTATCTGTAGACCAGTCAAAATATGGCTTGAGTAGACAACGAAAAAGAATCTTCACTTGCTACTCACAGTAGATGTACTCTTTCAACTTCTGTGAAAACTGCAATATGATCCGTGTACAGTTTCACCTAGCTCCAAGTCTCACCTCCTTCCACAGACCAACATATGCTAAACATGTAAGAATCTTTTCCAGCATGACTGTCAGTGATTGCTATGTTTAATGCTAGCGGACAATGGAGGTTAGACCAGATAGGAAATAAACATAAATGTTAACTATCTTGCTAGGGATAAGAACCCAGATGACATCTGGACCAGGCATTATTGTAAACAGGAAAAAGGTATGAGAGCCACTCAGCTTATTAGTTTATAAATACCAGATAGACAAATCAGGAAGAGGTTGTCAGGTTAAGAAAGGGCAAGTGCAGGTCTGTAGTAATAAGTGAGCGAGAGGGAAGGAAAGAGAGCATATCCAAAATTATTTATGGGAAGACCGGTTTTGTCCAAGACAATTTTAATTACGTTCTTTACTGGAGAGATGCTCAATGCAATAGGAGAAATCTACCTTGGTTTATACACTGCCACAGTTTACCTGATTCTCCTTGTTAAAGCAATAAAAACACAAAGACTGGGGCCAACATAGTAATGTGATAGAATGCAGAGCATCAGCCCCACAAACCTCCCCAGAGCACCATAGCAAAGTCTTGAGCCGCATCTTGCAAGCATTTATGCACAAAACTGTACTTCATGTACCGTGATTAATTTTCCTGACACCATGTGGGTTTCATTGCAGAACACAAAACCAAACACAGACTCATGTATTTTTATTATCAGGACCTACTTAGCACTAGTCAGCTGTGATTTAATGCATCTGCACTTAATGTGCAGCTTACTAAATGTGAGAGAATTCTGTGTTTTGGTATAGTTTGGGTTTTTCCCCAGAATAGAATGCATGTTGTTTCAACATTAATGCTGAAAGTTAAATACTCTGTAGTCACTGATGTTTATTTAAACAATTACAATGTTGTCTAATGCAGCTGGGAACAGAGGTACAGTAGCCTCACATTTAAAAGCGTGTCCTTTTATATAGCATTAGAGAGCTCTAGTGGGCATGTTGCCCATTTCTGATTCCCCAGTGGTTTCTATTCTTCATAGGAATTAATGTTCTAATCAGAATGTATCTGTATAACATTTTCCTTGTGCTGACCAAGTATCACCAATTCAGTGATTACCTTACACATCCCACTGCATAGGCTAGGCCAGATTATTCAAATATCCTCTGGTAGAAGACGTAACAGGGCATTTGTTAACACAAAATAGTGCCACACAAAAAAGCTATGGTAAGAGCAAACATCAGCGATGCTCAACAAAAAGGCAGAAAAAGGCCTTCTGTTGCATTGCAGGAACATCCTTCCATGGCTTATGCTCAGTGCAACAATCTAGATGTGAATAAGTATTAATATTCACAAGATACTTAGGTAGTCCAGCATCAGTCTTTTCAGCCTTAGAAGTCATGCACAAACATGCATGCCCTCATGCACAGGTCAAGAAAGATTCCTATTATGGCATTTAAGCTTTGCAAAGTAGGAGGCAAAGGTTTCTGATCTTGGCAGTAAGCCCCTAGACTACAGTCTGTGCTATGAAGCAACATCATTCAGGGTAGAATACAGATAGGATATAGCATCCCTTAGTTACAAGCCCAATGCTCACCAGCTATACAGGGAATCTCTGGAGTGACTTTGCAGAGAAACAGTTCAGACTTCCAGTAAGACGTCAGAAATATATGTACATCCACACAAAAACAGGATGAAAAAAGAGGCAGGAACAGCCTTCTCTGAAACACTTAAAGACCTTAATGTACTGATGAAAAATAATAAGCAGTTCAGTTACTATTAACCACAATATCCTTTAGGTATTTTTCAGTTATCCGCTGCAATGCTAATCACTGGTTCAAAAATCAACATTTCAAATGTCTAATTCTAAAACTGTTACTAGGTTTGAAGAGTAGCTACTGAAGTTAGAAATATCTATTAACTATTCATAGTTAATTATGTTTAACTCTTCATATTTTTTCACACTTCACCTGCTTCTAACATGAAAGAATTTCTATGTGACATTTATTGTCCATCATGCAACCTTCTGCTCTACTTTTAAATATTCAATAACTTTTCTGGCTGTAGAGGTTGAACTATACAATGAAATTAAAAGAATTGAAGTTTTAACACTTATCTTTCTTATAACTTTACAAATACTAAGATTTCAAAGTTAGGTTATGTTTATTGCCAATACAATCTATTTAGAAGCAGCGCGTCTGTAACAATACTGACTTCTGCTTCTGACCCAGTATTTGTTTTCTCCCAAGAACTCATTCAGTGCACAGGACTGGCCAAAGACCACTGAAATCAATGGAAAGGCTACCAGTGACTTTGATGGAGTATGGATCAGGCTTTGAGCATAACACTGCTGACTTCACTGACTCATCACAAGGGCTGAATTTGGCTTTGACAGATGTAAAGCAGTTCATCCCATGTACCTTGAACAAGTTGTATACATTTTAACCCCACCCTTCCACTCCCAGGAATCTAAAGCATTTTGTTCTGCTAGCTCTGTTAAGGAGCCCCAGCACTTGCACAGGTAAAATGAATGACTGAAACACATACAGTTGTTTTTGTACTTACAGGTGTCTGGCTTGAGCTGACTGTTGGTAATTCCAAAATATTGGGGATTTTCAATGACAGGAATCTTCGTCATCCCAATGATGACTGCATCAGGACCCCCCTCAGAAGAAGATGGAGTGTTGCTGCCATTTGAGATGTGGTGGAGGGGACTGGCTGAATCGTCGTCATTGCTGATAACCGAAGAAGGACCTAGAGTTAGAAACAAAGATTTTCCTGTAACTCTGCACATGGTTCCCTACGCTCACACAACTCTTTTTTTTTTTTTTTTTTTTTTTGGCTGGGTGTTTTGTGGTTTTTTTGGTTTTTTTTTTTTTTGGACCAGTTTGTTCTCCAACCCCATCGTCAACAGCTCTCTTTGTGTGCCTTGCTGACCTTACCTCAGGAATTTTATATGTCTGGGTGCAGATGGACAACAGCGGTATTTTTCCATTAGGAGTTTGAACGTAGAGCAAATTTTTGTACTTGTAGATCACCTAGACTAAATATGTCAGGGTCCAGCATAGACTGTCACTGGTAAAGACCTCAAAATTTGTTGAACTCCTTCCATCATTCTCAGGAATAAACTATGAAATACATGCATTAACTTTTTTACCTTATGCCCTACTTGGATCACACAGCAATAATTGTCACAAATCCAGGGAATGCCTTCCCTCTCTTTGAGGTGCCATTATAACAACACAAAAGAGACGAGCTCATCCTGATGTAGAAAAATGGTAATTTCTGAAAGACATCATGGTTGAGAGACAAAATCCAGGGGACAATTTGAAGAGTAACAGAAGGTGCAGAACAGACACTCAGAAGAGTAGTGGGAAAGACATATCCCACTCCACTGCAAAATCTGGGGTCACTGCAGAGGGGCTTGTCCAGCGCAGGTGACCATCTCACTGGCTCCCACCTACACGGTTGAGTCTAGTCACCTTCCAGAAAGAGGTTTACCTTTATTAGTGATTCAGTGACAATTTTTGTTTTGTTTCACTCTGTGCTTTATATTTTTAAGGAAAGTGTCATGGTGATTAAACCTTGTAAATGAGTAAAAAAATATCCTGCTTAGCACAGTGGCCCACATCTGTAAGCTACCAGGGCCTTTGATCTAACAGCAAGTTCAGCACAGATAACGTTTGAATGCTTACCATCTAACCCTGTCATTTAAATTCCACATTACATCTTCCAGTTTACATCTAGTATTCAAAGGAAACCAGAATCACCATTTATCAGTGACAACATTTTGCCTAATCTGCCCACCGAAGAGCCAGCAGAGAACACACACATCACAGTTCACTTCATTCTTTGTCCCTGCTAATCAGGGTTTTTGGGGTGGCATTTGCATCTTCTAACTGTAACAATCAAAAGACGATCCTAGAAACAGGTGGAAAAATTCTCCCTCTGGAAGTGGCTATCCTGGAACGGCATCCTAAGATGACACCTGCATTTATCCCAGAGAAGGGGGCAGCAGAGAGGACCCTGAGGATGACAAAAAGCTGTGTTTACTCCAAGTCATCAGTCACCACATTGCAAAATGTTGGAGCCCCAGACTGAGTTTTAGGTTGGACAGAAGGAACAGTGCAGGGGCAAGACAGAACTGAGTGACTCGCCACATAAATGGCATCTGTGTCTGCAGGAGAGATGGGGGAATGTAGAGAGAGAGACAAGGGGGACCAGCAGCAGGCTCTGTAGACATATCATTGAGGACATGAGAGAAGATTGGCAGGATCCACTATAGCACATACACACAATCAAGAAACAAGATGAGAACTAGGACAGTCCCAGACACAGCAGCCAGGAAAGGGCAGCTTTAAAGAAAGGAAACTCTTGCTCTTTGTGGCTCACTGTATCATTAACAAAAACACTTTATCATTACATGACATGGCTCACAGGAATAAAACTTAAATAATTTGCTATGTAGCTATTCAACCCTACCTTTAGAGACTGAAGCATACTCCCACTCCTGTCCTGCTTTCCTTTCTCCCCAGTTGTCTTAATGGTGCATGAGGGAAATGTTCTCAGAATATGAAAAAGTACTTCCACCCCTAGCCTGAAACATTAGAGGTAATTTTTCAAATACCTTGCACTTCACTGGAAAGTCACTGTTGACAAATGTAAGTGAAGTCTAGATCTCTGCAATTTATCAAGTGAAATACTAATACCAAGGCTGGTTTTGTCATTACTGATCACCCAGATCCTCAAAAGATTGATTCTACTAGGAAAGCTGCCAGGATTAAGAGGTTTTGGTGAAGATTTCTCTAATGAAGTGCAGAGCCTAACAAACTGTGGGAAAGGGTCCCTCAGATGGCACACACTATACTTACGGGAAGTGACAACACATTTTTCAGGTGCATGAGAGTTGCATGCAGTGGCATTAGAGTGCAAACCCATTTAAAACCACATTCAATTTTTTTTAGGCATCATCCTTATGTCTCTAAAATTTCTGAATGCCAAGCTAATGGCTCCAAAATGCAGGTTGACAAATACACATTTTCTTGGGAAAATAAAGTCTTTTTATACTAACATAGCTTTAGTAGGAGGATCAAATCCCTTCTCTTACAGCAAATGAGCAAATTCTCTCGGCTCTGTAATTTAATAGAGGCATCTCTCTAAGTCCTTCTCAGACCTGCTGTTCTCTGCTGCACAGGAGGAGGCTCTTTTGTCATTGTTTGCTTCCACCACACCACGCGGTGATGGCAAGGAAAAGTGACCATTACACGTTTCTAAATGTTAAAGTCGGATAATGAATATAAACTCATCCTGTTCATCAAATCATTTCTGCACAACTCCAAAACCCAATTTTGTACAGCGAACAATTTTTCAATCCGTATAAACCGCAAAGTGCTACAGGTGAAAAGTAGACAATTGTTCTATAAATCTATTTACTCAATCAGGCTAAGTAGTAAAAACTGGTCTTCCATGTGGTATGAAGCAGAAGTATATTCAGCTTTCTGATGTAGGTGAAGAAAACCTGGAAAATTGGGTAATTTCTGAAGCAATTAATATGAGTATGAAACAGTTTAAGAAAAATTCAATTCTGGGAGCTTTGTGCTGTGTCACTTAGTGATTCACTTATTAGCAAGTAATCAGTTCATGCAATGGTCTTTGGAAGTAGTTGTTTCAGATCAAAAATTCTATTTCCTGTATATTTCTTCTCTAATAAAGACAATGAGAAATCAGATGGAAATTTTTGTCCTTTCAAACTTCCCCTTTGCTGGGACCATTTGACAACATGAGCAAACTGGTACATAAACTATTTCCCACTTGCTCATTTGCCAGGCTATCCATCACAGAACCACAGAATCATAGAACAGTTTGAGTTGCAAGGGTCCTTAAAGATCATCTTGTCCCACCCCCCCTGCCATTGGCAAGGACACCTTCCACTAGTCCAGGTTGCTCAAAGCCTCATCCAGCCTGGCCTTGAACACCTCCAGGAATGGGGCATCCACAGCTTCTTTGGGCAACCTGTTCCAGTGGCTCACCACCCTCACAGGAAAAAATGTCTTCCTAATATCCAATCTAAATCTACCTTCTTTCAACCTAAAACCATTACCCATCATCCTACCATTATACTCCCTAATAGAGTCCCTCCCCATCTCTCTGCTAGGCCCCCTTTAAGTACTGGGAGGCCACTATAAGGTCTTCCTGGAACCTTCTCTTCAGGCTGAACAACCCCAACTCTCTCAGCCTGTCCTCCCATGGGAGGTGCTCCAGCCCTCTGACCATATTCGTGGCCCTCCTCCGGACTTGGTCCAACAGGTCCATGTCTTTCCTGTGCTGAGGACTCCAGAGCTGGATGCAGTACTCCAGGTGGGGTCTCACAAGAGCAGAACAGAGGGGTCATGTTTTTTTTTTATGCAGCCCAGGACACCGTTGGCTTTCTGGGCTGCAAGTGCACACTGCTGGGTCATGCTGAGCTTCTGATCAACCAGCACCCTCAAGTCCTTCTCTTCAGGGCTGCTCTCAATCCGTTCTTGTCCCAGCCTGTATTTGTGCTTGGGACTGCCCCAACTGAACTGCAGGACCTTGCACTTGGCCTTCTTACCATTAAGTTACACTTAATTTTTCAAATGCACTAAGCCACTTTACAATTACAGGCCAGCATTGCAGCTGGCTATGACTGATATTCTAGTAATACAAAACCATTTTCCGGGATGCAAGATGAGACCATCACCTGTGCTGACAAGAAGCTAAAGCTGCCCTTCTCTGAATATGCACTGAGCTCAAATTGAAGGGTAATTTCTTAAAGTGCCTTAAATTGTAGTTTCACCCGGATGAAATTGGGTCACTAAATTACTTGTCAAAGGCAGAATGGGTATGATCATTACCCTCAGTCACCTATTACTGATTCTGTTTTTTATAAAATCTGCTGTTGGTTTCACACCTGAAATCTGAAAATTTTAGACAAAATATCATTGGTGGGAGTGAAAATCATGGGTTGTCAATAGCCATTAGCTACTGCCAATAGCTGACTCATAGTCAGGCTGAGCTTTTAAGAAAATCCAGAGGCCTTCTCCACCTTCAAATGTGCTGCTCAACTTCTTCACTTGATTTCAATTTTAGACCATATTTCTTATCTTAAGACAGAAGCCACAGTTATATGAGAAATGGTAGCCTGCCTTGGAGAAGAAACATGTGAGCTATACACTGCAGGGCTGAATTTCTCCTCTCTTTGATGCTGAGCTAAAAACCTTTCCATTCCGTACCACCTAGGCCCAAGAAAAATCCCTTCTGTGTACAAAACCCAGCAACTTTCTGAAAAGTAGTGACATGTAAGAAAACCAATTGTATTTGAAACTGACAAGCTGTAATAAAGCCAAAACACCTCCCACATCACTAGGTTGCGAATGATCTTCAGCACATTGTATAGGGAGAGGCAGAAAGAACAAACTTCTTTTACTGCATATCCCACAGAAAACTGGAGACAAACAGTGCTTGAGTGGGGTCACAGTTTACCTTCACTAGTGCCAGCAACCCTCCCTGAAATATACCCCAGTTCCATGCTACCTCTTGAACTATCTCTGCACTGTCCTTGACCTTGGTGTTGCCAACAAATGTGAGTTTCCTTAGGTTTAGAAATAAAATTTAATAAAACTAAATATTTTCAAGGTGTGCTGCTATTTCTGGCCAGGAGAAAGAGTTTCACTACTGTAAAATATAGCCTTTCCTGCTGCTCCTATCACCACTGCCACTGGAATAATCCACATGACCTTCCTGCATATCAAAGTACAGAAAGAGTCCCAAAGGGAATAACAGCAAGACTCAGATAGGCAGGATTAGGGAAAAAATAAAAAGGAGAGGCTATCAAATGCAGAAACAAAAAGAAGATATGGGTTTTGTTTGCACCTGGCATGGCCTTGCAAACTCAGACTTTAGCTTAGATGGTCACAAATAAGCACTGTGTCCATCTGCATACTGTGTCAAAGATATAGCTAACCTACTCTGCATATTTGCTTTCCAAGCTCTAACAAGATCTCTTGGAGGCTACACTATCCTCCACCCTCCTCACAACACACTTCTGTGTGTCACACATCACTGCAGTTACCCCTGAAGTCACTAGTAATGGCTCAGGCACACTGGGAAACAATAGGAGTAATAATTATCAAAAACCAGTGGATTTTAGCTTTGTGGTTGGAGCTGTGTAGATACAAGGATGTATCTGCTTAGTCAAGTGTTATGAGACAGCTCAGGTAAAGAGGATTGTTTATAAAGATGATTTTGTGCTGTGATGCCTTAATAACCATGGCTCTTTCCATGAAAAATGACGCTGACTGATAGAAAGATTTCTCAACTGACCTTGCACTCGCATTGGCTCTTCTTACTTCCTCTGGGAACAGGGACCAGTTTGCGCTGGGACATGGTAACAGCTCACTATCAAATCAAAAGCAGGACAGCAAGTGCATGTCACATCAGCCAGCACCACCTCTGCTGAATTTTGAGGCCATAATGAATCTTATTTCATTTTTACTTTTGTGAGAGGTGTATTTTTTTCACTAGTTAAATACCTTGTTCTGACAAAGCAATTACACAAGATTTCTTTTCCTGTGAGACTCTCATATTTGCTGTAGATTCTAAGTTCTTGTTTGCTGCATGATTAAAAGGTATGTTTTATGCTTCAGCAAGAACAGACATTCAATTTTTCCTGTTACCAAGCTAGGATACAACTTTCTTACCAGAACAGAAATGTTTCTAGCTTAACTCTTGAATCACTGTCTTATCTTTTACTCCTTCTGGAAGACAATTCATCAATCACAGCTTGGCACACTTTTCTTCTGACTAAGGTGCTGTAAGCTTTACTTTGAAACTTCCTTTGCAATCCTAAACTCAACAACTGTATGCAACTGTGATATTGAATCATGTTTATGCAATTCTATTAGTTGGATAAGAGAACCCAGCATAATAGAAAGTAATGCAATTATAGAAACATTATTTTATATTCTTGGTCTCTTAAAATGCTGCGTGCTGAATACAGGGAATTGAATTAAAAGGCATAAATAGAACACAAGAAAAAAAATCAAAGCTGGCTGAATAAGCTTTCCAAAGAGAAACCAGTTTAGACACACTTCGCTTGGTGGAGCTGTTCAAATTAAAGTCAGATTCTTCTTCAAATCTGGAGTGGGCTTATTAAAATGATGGTCTTTGCTTTGCAGATGCTTAACCTTTTAATGAGGGAAAGCCCAAGGCAAAGTTCTCTTGTGCTTTCTCAGAAGTTCATCTGTGTGGAGCAATAGCATTTCTTGCCTCTCCCCACCTTTAAACCAACTCTTCTTGTCTCATATCCCCATCTCTTCCAGCTCCCCAGAAAACAGCCATTAGTCTGAATCTCAGTGAAGTGACCACAATAGTCACTGTAACACTCAGTTGCAAAATTCGTATTATTGGGTTAATCCTCCTTTGTTTGTGGTGGAGAAAACACAAGAATAAGACCAACCTAAGCAATATTATACACAATTTTAAGCACACTGCTCTTCACAGCTCCAACGGCGTACGTCCTGCTATCCTGGTGCAGCACACTTGAGCCCAAAACCACACTGTAGACATTAAGTTTGTGACTCAGAAAACTGAGACTTGCTAGGCCTGGGTGTTTAAAGAATAAATAATTTCACATCTTCTGACAGGTATCATTAATCTGTTCAACTGATTTGCACCCACCAGTGCTTTTTAAGCTTGTACTCAGTTGCTTCCTGATATAGGAGATGAGAAAAACTTTACGACACTGCCCAAGAAGTTCACCTCCCATCCAAGAGCATGCTCCCAGGAAGTCAGGGGAACCAGAACAGAGAGCTGGAGAACTTCCCCACACCCAGTAGACAAATGCCTCTGTTTCCTCTCAGCATGCATTTCTAACAATCTCTGAATAACAGAAGGAAGTGGGCTCCTTGGAGGTCTCTTGCAGGAGTAAGTGGCTGAAAATAAAGGTTTAAACTTAAGAAGCAGCCCTTAGGAGTCTGTTCACTTACAACCACTGCAAAACAAAGTGCAGACATCTGTTTGAAAATCATGATGAAGCCACATCATTTTGACATAATGTTTCATTTGGGTGAGCAAGAATCCAAGGTGGTTTGCTTTTTTTTTTATGTGAAAAATCAGTGTTTTGTCTTTCCTCATTTGTTCCAGCTTCACAAGAAGACTAAGTTGTGTTACCACTGCATCACTTTCACACATAGCAAATAAGTTACAGTGATGGAATATTTGCTTTCGTACATGGAATAATTTAATTATGCATACCTTTGAGTCTAATGAAATAATAAGTATGTTACTCAGCTTTACAGTACCAAATTTCCAGTGTTGCTAGGTGTCAAAAGGTCAGTCACACTGACTTAAATGCCTTTTCGCTACAATGCATGTTCCTCTTGCTTGGAAATTTATTTCAAATGCCTAACTTCTCTAGAGAGCAACAAACACGCAATCTGGGTAATTTCCACTGAAATGACTGCGCACAGATCTTAGCCACTCAAGTATTTCATCAGGTCTCTTTGTTGTGACTTTGAATTTAAGACCCACAGCTGCATGTTTTTTTGCTTCAGTTTTATTCTGGAGCATGACTGTGAAAGAATCCCAGTCAGTTCCTTTCAGCTGCCTTTCTTCTCACAACCTCGTCTATATTCCCCTGTAGGCACACATTCACGCATTCCTTTACACACAAGCCTAGAGCATTCCAGAGCTCACCGTTTCTGCAAGGGAGGTTTCCAAATAGGGAGGACTCCCTAGGATAGCCTAGGGGACCCCTTCATAATGCAAGCCACTCCCCAAAAGCCATGTGACCTACAAGATGCAGGGACAAAGACACAGGTGTCTAGGTCTGGGACAGACTGGCAAGGCAGTTCACACAAGAAACCTCCCTTGTAAAACCCTGTAGGTAAAAGGCCGAGGTCTCCAGGTCTCCAACACATACTGGATTTTCTAGTACTATCTGTGCAGGACGAAAATGTGTGACCTCCTCTGCCCCAGGCTCACTCCAGAGCCAGGTTTCCCCAGCAGAGCCTCAGCCTGCAGCACAAAGGCTGCCAATTTCTTTCTCCTTTCAGACAGAATGGGAGGAATTTGTGTAACAGATCTCACAATCACAATCTGGTGCACATCTTCAAACTCTTAAGCACCATAACCAATAAATCCTCAGTTTGTCCTCAGTGAGGTACATGCTACTATCATTCCCAATTTGGATGCAAGAGGAGGAGCTCTGCATGGCTCACTGATTTGTCCAGCGCTGCAGGTGGGATCTTTGTCAAAGTCATGATGAGGACCCGTGAAGGACTGCTTTTTGAACCACAGAGCCCTTCCATACTTATACCCCACCTTCAGCTGTAGGATAAATGGCGGCTATACAGCTGCCCACTGCTTCATGGACATGTTTGCAGTATCTGCAGCTCAGACGATGTGCCCTATCATAAAGAAAGAGGAATTTATGGCCTTTCATTATTGGTAGTCAAATGAAACACAGACCTGAGACAAAGGTCTAGCAGGGATGTAGCGTATTAATCAACATGAATATATGTGAGCCAGAGAAGTAAGGATACAAGGCAGCAGAAAATGTGAAAGAAGGAAAGAAAAAATGATTTATCTTTTTTAATATAGATCACCAAGACCATTCATTATAGCCACCTGCAGGTTTGGATATCTGGGAAATATGGGTAAAATTACAATCCTTCAAAAATACTACAGTGAAAAATCATCACAATATGAAAAAAGATCAGCTGGAATGCACTTGTTGGCATCAAGCAAAAAAGAATAATTCACCCAAAATTAAATCCTTGTTACCTTTAATTTCATTTGAAAACTATTTAATTAACAATCACTTCCCTCCACACTTCTCATAAACAATCTAAGCATTAGTATTCCCATTTCTAGAGCTTGGAATGAGGTCCTCTGTTTTCTAGAAGATAAATACAATGTGTACAGAAGCAACACAAGTTCCCCCATGCTGCTTTGACACTCAGTTTTTATCTGAGAGAACAGCAAAGCTATCTGGAGTAGTCCACTTGAATAATTTTCCAAATTCTGTTTAATTAGACGTGGCTAGATGATACGGCAGATACACTAGATTGTGGAGAAATGCTCCCTGATATTAAATTTGTATTGTTGTTTGTGTGCTTTTTTTCTAAAATTACTAATGAAACTATTTCCCTTCTTTAAATCCTCCCTCATTACGTCTTGGGAGTACAGAGATATTATCCACAGGCCTCTCTCATCAAAGAAAATCCGCTGAAAACATGATATGGAGAAAAACTAAAAACACTCAGAGACCCGCAGAAAAATTGAAGAATTGGGATTTCTTTTATCCTACACAGAGGTCTGAAGAGGTACACAAGGACAGCCTTCCAACGGAAGAGAACAATCTTTATTTCATGCCTATAGCGGATAGGAATGAGAAGTTGGCTGACAAGAGTACATCAAGAAAGACTGAGGCGAAATGTTAGAAAAACATCCTCAGACACTGGAATTGCTCATTTGAGACTCAGAAATCTCAACTTCTGGAGATCTTGAAGCCGCATCAGGAAAATATCTGTTGGGAAAGATACAGGTATAGCTGATACAGGCTTAGGACAGGGAAGAGTCTCCCAGGTCCCCTTTCAGCACGGATCTTACATAATGACAAAAAGGTAGACCTTGAGTGGTCTTATGTAAAACATTTTAGGTTCTTCAAATGTTTAATTATGTCTATTCAGAACTGAATGAGGCCTGTAGCTCAACAAATACATAGTATATATCAATAAAGTACATACATTTCACTGCATTAGCAGGTTACTTTTCCAGGCTGCAGGATCAAGATAGGTTTAGTCAGATGAGAAACACACCAATGATGTACAAAACCACGGTCTACAGTGGGTTATTCTACTAGAACACAAACCATTTTATTACATTTTTTATGTACAATTTATTTCAGTGTCTTTTTCCCCCTTAATTGTTTCTGAAGTTTTCATTAGTGGAAGAGTTAACTACATGACACTATAACACAAAGTCAAGTTTGTGAAAGTGAAAAACTGTGTTTTTTCGCTTTTTTTTTGAGTGGAAGATCCTAACAGGACCCCAAAACTGAAGGAATTATGAAGTCAGCACTGTCCTACATTGAAATATACCTCCCAATTTGTTCTCAACAAGCATTCCAGCATAATAGCTTCCAACTCATTTTTCATTTACAGCCGCATTAGCTAACCTTAAATATGACAATTTGTAAAGAAGCAAAACTAAATGATTACACAAAATCAACCCAAACATCATGCTCAAATTATAAACAACATCTGCAGAAATATGGTGTTGCTGTTTGCTCAGCTTTCACTGAGATGGTTTTGCAGCCCAACTAAAGCTTTCTTGGACTTGCACTGACTTGGACTGGCTCCACTTCATGTCCAAACATTCCCCATCCCTGAAAACAGGTTTTGAAAACAAAATTCAAAGGCCCACCTACACCTGAAGAAGAGGTCATGGGAAGATGGTGAACCAACTCTCCACTACCTATTTCTTGTCAAGTAGTTCACTCCTTCCGTGGGTGAACAGGCTTTGGATCCTGATGGACCAAATTTTGCATGTGCTCAGGAGGCAGGATCTGGCCTTATGAAGAGGGCTGCTGGAAGGGCAGGAGACTTCAGCAGAGAAAACAGGCTGTCCAAAACTGGCTCTCAGTAAGCACAAAGCAAAAGACAGCTTACTTTCCTTCCTGAGAATCGATGTCTGACATTTCATTCCCATTTATATCAGATTACTTAGCAACAGTGAAACTGATTCCTTTTGTGTCTTTGCTACAGCAGCAATTTCAGTGGCTTTCTCTACAGTCCCTGCCCCTAGAGCACTCAGCAACTATATAGCTCCCTGGCCTTCCAACGCAGAACACAGCCCCTGCTGAGAAAACCTTGCTGGCTGGCAAAAGACTGGCCAGAACCCTCTTCTGGGAAGATGCTTGGTTCTCGGCAATCATGTGTCACTAGAAATTCTTGTGATACCCAGGTGAAGCATCTGCCATATTCTCCAATGTGGAACAGCTTAGCAACACACTAGCATCTGTCTGTTCTATGCACCTCTAAGAAATGGTAAAGAAAAGCAATTGCTTTCTATTAATCACTTTCCATTTCAATAGTTATAGACTTCTGGATTATGCTCAACTTGATCTTATGGGACATTGTTTAAAAAACAATTCACCTTTGGAGATGGTAGGGAGCTGAACAGACTCAATGGAGGAATAACCCTGCCAATACAGTTTCATATCAAAGATGCACAATTGTCTCCAAACAACACCCTTCTCTCTCCAAGCATGATTCCTAAGGCAGTGAAGCCTTATATACTCAAAACCCTCTTTAAATGCAGATCTAAAAATTACTGCTTTGGGCAAATGACACTCATGGATAGGAAGACAACATGTCAAATTTCTGTCCCAACATCATCACTCACAAACTATGGGATTAGCTGCACAAACTGACTGACTTGCCTCTAGATATTGATCCTCTACTGTATTTACAGACTCCCTCTCCTCCCTGCCACATGATGCCTCACCTGCTGGAGATTCCTCTTATTGTCTTTCTCCTGCCAGCCTGCCTTGAAATTGCCTCTATGGCAAGCATGAAAATGCCCCACATTCAAAGCTGTTTGCACCATACCAGCTTGCACAGCTGTCCCAGAGGTGGCCATACTACAAACAAAGCTCTAGTTTTGTTACAGCAGGTTTGAAAATGTACATATTAATTGTGAAACTGGTCACAAAACGGCTCACAAAACCACTGAGGTTTTCTTATAAATATTGGGAGCATCACCATTTCTGTTCTGCAGGGGTCTAAATAAAGCAGTGTTTCTCTTTTTTCAGGATGCTGCATATACTATTTTCATAAATTACTTTTGCTTCTTCTGCTACTTCTGAATATTTTACTAAGCATTCTCCCCCAGCTTTTTCTGATGTGCCTTCCCTGCTTATTTACTTCTTCCTTTATGAAGAGTTTTGCCTCTCCTTAACTGATTCTCTCTTGACCACATGGCTCATCTATCCTCTCTTTTTCTAACACCTGCCTCGATTTCTTAAGTCTGCAACTTCCTATCACCTTGTAATATTCAGTTCCCAGTAGTTCATATGGCCTCCTGTGATATAGCAATTTATATGTTAGCATTAAATTGTTAAACTCAAATATTTTAGGGTGGCACTCATTTACTCTCAGGGTAACTTCCTCTTTTACCAAAAATTCAGTCATGGCTGTTTCTTAGCAACAGATTTGCATGGAAATAAAATACTCTCAAAAAGGAACCACTAAAGGAAGCTGACAACGAAACCTTACTCCTGGCCACCACTAGAAGCAAATACTCCAAAGCAGAGTAAAATGGGTTTGTAATTCTGTATGAACCTAAAGAACATGTGTAAAACACTGTCACCAGCTGAAGTAGAAGACTATATAAACTTCCCTAATTAGTGTATCTCTGAGTTGATCTGCAAAAATAATCTTCTTGCCTTCAGAGACTGCAAAACAAAACAAACCATGCACCGCCACAATCCTCTCTTGCACTGGACTAGATTCAAAATTAGAGTCTGCAATGGTCACATACAAACAGGTCTCAAAGGACCAGACTGCAAAAGGCAGACGTGCACTTCCCACGTGTGTGAAAAATGCACACCCTCACTTCAAGCACACCAATACTAAATAACCAAGAACTGAACTTAAGTGGAGGAACATAATCACTTAGTATTTCATTCTCTGGAGTCCCCACATTTATACCACAGTTTCAGTAATCTTAAAGTTTTTCATTTTCACACTCTTTAGAAAGAATCCACTTCCCCAGTAGATTTTTCTACACCTTACTTGACTTTGTCAGATGAAGTTTTTTGGGGGGTTTTTTTGGGTTGCCTTTTTTTTTTCTTTTTTTTTTTTCTCTACCCAAAGTAATGTGCTGAGCTCCAACTATCTAGTTCATCAAAAATGTAGAGAAAAACAAATCTGGGGATAAGGTGAAAGAGTGAAGACAAACATGAAGCATGAAATCCTATGAACTGACAAACTGAAATAGCAATATCGAGAGTATAATTCCCTGCATCTTATTGTTAACAGAACAATTTATTAAATTGACAATGGTGCAAAATCCCTATGAATGACAGCGGAACCAGGACTGCTGTCTTTGTATCAAGAATTATGACAACCTTTTTGGTAAATGAAGTCTTGTGCTGCTGTGGCACTTAGCTGTGTCACTGAAAGGCAGCATCTATAACATAGGGCTCTACATGATTTATGTTAGGAATGGGTTAAAGTAATAGATCTGTATTATTCCCAAGAGGCAATGCCAAAAAGGTAATTGCCCACATTTGTACCACTACATTACAGAGAATGACAGTTTCATGTCTTCCTAATGTTTAACTGAAAACCTATAAAATCCATTTCTCTTTCTTGCTGAGAAATTAATATAGGACCAAAACCTGAAATTCCAACTCTGGTCATGCTCAGACAAAACTCCCACTGATGTCAGTGGGAGTTCTGCCAGGGAGAGGATTAAAGACGTTACAGTTTGCTGCATGCTATCAGAAATGTAAAAGCTACAGAGCTAGTTTGTCATTATGGTGCTGCGGTGATTATTGAAATTAACAAGATTTTGGTCTTTCACCTTTCAGGAATGCAGTCACATGGATTTGCAGAGGAGGGATGAATGCAAGGCGGACAAGCTAGCTTGCTGGAGAGAGCTTAATGCTGGGCTGGGAGCCAGCAGAAGTGAACCCCCTGCAATATCTCCCTTCCCTCCTCCTCTTTAAGGCCCAACAGGAAGCAGGAAAGGGTCCAAGAAGCAAGCCTGGATCCTCAGCAAACAGCACTATTTGGAAGCAGTGCAGTACAGCACGCTCATCATCATGAAAACCTACTGAAGACATTCACAGTATCTGTGCTGTTCCAGCGCTGGGAGCACGCCTGAGCACACACCCCTTTGGGAGGCTTTAAGCTGGGCTCTGTGCCACAGAGATAAGACACTTCACAAGAGAGAAGGCAGGAAGCAGCCAACACCTAACAGCTTCATTGGGCTTCTCTGGACTGCCCGGTAACCAGAGGAGCCCATTATTTCTAGGGGGGTACCTGGCTCTACAGGGAGGGGATGCTTTGCTGCCTTGGGGTCCTTGGGTTTTGCTGGCTGCTCCCTCCACTTGGTCATGTTACCCTATGGCTACAGAAACTAATTTTAAAAGGTGCACAGTGCATTGACTGAGTGGTTGGGATGGTTTTGTTCTCCAGTACAGTTTCCAGAAACATTAGAATTTGGTTTGTTAAGACAGTACCAACTTTTCTTACTTTACCAGCCAATTTCTCCATGTTTTCATGATGTGGTAGCACAACCCAAGGAATGAAGGTATGACAACTTGAAACAGTTATCTAAGTAGCCTGAAAAATGAAGTAAAAATTAAGCTCTGAGCTACTCACCCATTTAAATTTTTATGACAAAGCAAGAATAATATAGGATCTCATTACGGATGTAATTTTTTAAATGAAACTTAATTTTCAGGAGTATGATTACAACAGATTTCTGATGGTTTGCATCACTAGCAATGCCTCCTGGCACCAATTTCATTTCAAATTGACAAGCAACTATTGCTAAAAAAACCCCCTAATATTCACACCCAGGCATATTTTTCAGAATATATACAAAGGGACCACCATCACTTGCAACATAAAGATCAATACTAGTAGTAAAAAATTAAATTACTTTATTCACTCTGTTAGTAACACATGACTAAAACTGTAATATATAGCACTAATTTACACCTACAGCATCTCCAAAAAGATTTTGCAGAAAAAAATGAAACTACAGATAAATACAGATCTTACACAGAATTTGGCTATTATGGATTAAACACCACAAAAACCTTACAGCTTTCAAATTAAAATTGCATTGCTTTATTTTGTTGGCATTTCCTTTTTATGTTAAATGTTTGGAAAGACCTAAGATGTTTTCTCCTACAAATGTCCACAGGCACTGAATTTCAAACTTTAAAATTTACCATTCCCAAACAGGAGGGAGTAGTAGTACTTACAAATGGTAAATATTTGTCTCTTAGTTGACCTGAATTGGTTAAAGGATCTGACTCATACTTCTGTCAATCTCTACTGATTTTGAGTTCCTCATGGTTTTGCATCCCATGCAGATATGTTCACTGCTGGACAGATTGATCTGTTAGCGTTTTACAGTCACATGGCATAAATATAAATGCAACACAACGACAGACATGGGAAAATGGGGCTGCACAAACTGTGCAATTGCGATGCATAGGTAGGAACGACAAAAAGTTTCAGAATGCTAAAGAAAGCAGTTACACATTACTCAGGGACTATTTAATGCCCTCCCTAGAATCTTGAAGCAGATAAAATTTCTTGAGAAAGAGAAGGATATGACTCCAGGCAGGACCACACTTGCATGCATCATTTCTCCTGTCCGTAACTGCAGTGATGATGAAAATCTCAGACAAATGAAAGCCCTTGATTTATTTTATGGGGGAATACAGTGCTGTGCTCTATCTGGGGTGAGAGCCAGAGCTCTGGTGTAACCAGGCAAGCATCTGCACAGCCTCTTTGCATCCTGCAACATGCAGATGGAATTCCTTATGAATGCAGTGAGTTAAAATTACATTTATATTCTGTATTAAACAAATAAATCTCACAGTAGCCTAATTAATGGCACCCAAAGCAACACCTGCATGTCTGCAAACAGGGAAAAAACCATCAGAAGTGTTTCAGAATTTCCACTCCCCTCCTAGAGACAATCAAACCCTTTGTAATTAGACCGATGACAGGGTAACTCAAGTCCTTCTGCCATCAATCCTCAGCCTCTCTGCTTCATCTACCAAAGGCTGCCCTTTCCTGGCGTAAGTATCTGTCCCCTGACAATCACTGATCAAATTTCTATCATGTGGGCCACCTACAAATCACTAGTGGTTACAGCCACTCTCACCCTGGGCAAAGTTCAGACCAGCACCCAGGAACAAAAAAATGTCAGAGCCCTACAGTTAAGAACAATGCCATAATTTCCTAATGACAGGTAACAACTTCACCTGGGTCCCAGGGTAGTCAAGTTCAACAGCAACAGGGTTATGTATACATTTGGATTCCAGGGAAGTGTGAAGTACCAGCAAGGAATGGAAACTTGGCATCCTCTTTAGAAAGGAAAAGCAGTTATGATAAATCTTTGCCTTCCTCTTGAACAGGCACGTGGCCCTTCATGATTTTTTTAACACAATGATGAAGAGTGATAAAGTGTGACTCTTCACCTGAAAAGAGACTATGCCAGCTCCCAAGGGAAAACCAACCCTGACATATGGGAAAAGGTAACCTGTTATACCACATAGCAAGTAGAAAGCTGGTTTCTGTGCATTCTGCTTCAAAAACCATACCTCAAATGCCTAGTGGTTACTGGAGAAAGGAAATGCTCAGGCAATTCACAGTCAACTTACATGAGTTTGATTCACACTCTCATACGCAAACAAATGCAGAGTTGATAATTTGGGTTATATTTAGAAAACATTAGATGTGTTGAAAAATTAGGTATCTGAGCAATTAGCAATACACAGTAACCGCTTGCGTGGCAGAAGCCTTCACAAGACCCAGCAGGGACTGTCGTATCTGTCACTGGGCTACTTAGAACCCAGAAGACAGACTTCACTAAGAGAGACAGACAGCTACATTACAACGCAGAACTAGTACTTCAGACTGCCAAAACACTATTTTGGGCTTGTAAAAGATAAAACTAAGGCAGAAACTAACTTCCTAGGTTTTTCATCTAATCACATGACATTAATAGAAAAATCAATAAGCAGGGCTTACCATGAGGAAGCCAACACTGATATTCTTTCATACTTCTAACTTTTGCCTCTCTTATTTAAGGCAATGCATATTGTTTTGAATATGAATGAAAATGGGAGTCATGTTTTCTTCTACAAACTATAAACTTATTGATATTTCACATTTCGTTCTAAGTCTAATAGTTAATCTGTACAGGTACATACAGCCCTTGGGTTTTTCCTAGGAGTCTTAAGACATTTAACAGAAGTCAACCAACTTCTTATGACTATGCATTAATAGGTGCAAGTGCTCCAGGAATCTCTGACACGGCTAGCCCTATTGACCTTCACTCTGGGACCACCTGGGGCAGAAAAGTGTGAGCTAACTTACAAACTCTCACATAAGCATCACACTAGGTCTCATGAGGAAGCATTTAAATTGGTTATATGGCATGCACCTTTAGAAAAAGAAAAGGGAAATCTGGTTTAGGCAATGAGGTCTATGCCAGTATGTCTGCTTGAGTAAAGACATTACAAAAACTTAGCAGGGGCTGACAACAAACTGAAAGAAATGTTACCCAGCCCTCAGACAAAGTTTTATATAGAACTAGCTCTGTTCTTGGATCACGTTCCCTGAGGCAGGGATGACACATCCATTCCTGAGGTATCATCAGCTTCAATGCTGTAGACACTGAAATCGTCCTAAAACCTTTCCAGGGGAAGACATTTCAGTGGGATCACACTAATTTTCAAGAAACTGCACAACCAACTGCCCATCTGTCTGCAAAGAGTTTCACCACTTTCTGTACTCTTAACTTCTCATACCTAATATTAGCTATTAAGAGTTATTAAGGAAATATGATCTGCAGTGTCATCAATATGTGGCTCCCAGCACACACTTGCATATTTTCCTTTTGCATATCAGCGCTCTTGGGAAGGTGTCATGGCTACAAAAGCCAGTTGAATACTTTGCTTCTTCTGGATATGTAAATAGCATAGGACTTCCATGTGGCAAGAGTAAATGCAGATGTGAAAGACACTGCCACATTCATATTCTGACTTATTCTGACACTATTTGGGATTTTACTGATTACAGTTGCAATTTATCAGGGAACTATATCGGAAGTTTGCTACAACGAAAAATGAAGACACAATAATGGCATCATAAGAATGGCATAATAGGAATAAACTATGAATTTGGAAACTACAGCAGAAAAGCAAATTGCATAAGTAAAACAAACAAGTTGTTTTTAAATTACTGTTTTTCAACTACCACAGCAAGCTGTTCATGTTAAATGCAGTACCCACTCATGCATGAAACAAGAACTCTAATCCAAATTCATTTTCAGCTCTCTTTCAAATGCACTTTTCTATTCTCTTTACCCACTTTTGCCTTCTATCACACACTACAAACTGCAGTCTTATGTTTTGTGGGGATTACTTTAGATGAAACTCTGTTCTCAGTTTATAGACCTTAATGACATCCGTCTCCTTTATTGTAAACTCTGCTCTGATAATGAAACTCCTAGAGCTCTGGATAGTAACTCAGAAGCCAAATAAAACATTATCATTCAAATCTAAATTATCTGTCACCTTCAACAAACCAGCTAGAGAACACTTAGTTTAGAAACCTGCACACTATATTTCATTTGTACAGGTAAAACACATTGATAAAAAGATCTTCCCACAGAATTATCTAAATATCAGCAGACAGAATTTAGTGACTTTTTGCAACCATTCTCATGAAACTGCAATATTCAAAGAACTGCTTATTATGTGGTCTGTTTTTTTGCTTTAGAGCCTGATTATTCACATAATATAGGAAGAAACATCAATTTCTCAACCTGAAAGGTAATTTTTAAATTAATTTTAAAATAGTAACAGAATTATAAACTAACCTATGAAATTAACTTTTTATTCTTGCAGTATCCTAATGGAGAAATTAGACAGAAATAACAATTTATCAAGATACAAATATCCAATACATGTCGTTTGTATTTATTTATTGTTTAAAAGAACAAAATACGTCACTTCTACAAGAACGCGGTTAAGTTAAAATTAATGTTCATTAAAAAAAGGAAATTTTCTTTGCATTTTTTTACACTAATTCAAGCTATCGAGGACATTAGACTTTTTGTTACTTCCTGTCCTGTTGACTTCATAATTTCCTGGTCAGTGTAAATGGCTGTTTTCACTTTTGCCTTTACTCAGCTTCATGTTTTGATTGTTCTCCCTAGATAATAACTTCTTGCTCTGCTGAGGCTGCAAATTCTATGTTAGAGTATTTCAATGGCAAGCTTTCTACCACTCAAAAAAATATCCAGTACATCACAATTTCAATGTGTTGTTCTACTTGGTAAAACATTTTCATGAATCTAATATTTTATATGGTTTGAATACTTTCTTCAAATTAATTGTATGTAACAGCTTAATCAATATCACCATTTACCTGGAATAGGAAGTTGTATTGAAAACTTCTCTTAGAAAAAGAATGGACCTTTACATCAAGCCTGTTTCTTCTAGATAATGAGGATACAGCAAATTAGTTGCAGTCATATTTCACATGGATGATGATAAAAAACCACACATTTAAAACACATTACATGACATCACAATTGTGCCAATAAGTGAAAAATTCAAAATTCCTCACAGGCATGCAAAATAGATTCGGTACAACGCTCAGAGATGCACTGAGCTCCCAGAAGAGAAAAATGGGACCAAACTTTTCAGAAGCAAGAAAATGAACACGTAATGCAATATTCACATCAGCTATAGTCCAAATATAGCAATCAAGCTCGTGGGACAATATGACACACCCTAGTAAAAAGCAAAAAATGGAAAAACATGGGCTTAAATTGCAACACTACAATTTCAACATTCCTGTGTACTCTGTTTCATTAGGTCTACTAAGAAATCCAGATGGTCTAGGCCAACAAACAAAAGTCCCAAAGCAAAACACATCCTTCCAATCACAGCACTGATGTTTCCTCAAAATTGTTTGGTAAATCAGCATAGCTTACTTGAGTACTCAACCAACCAACTTTTTGTACTTTTAAGTTTTGAGTAAATAAAGTACAGCCTGACATGTAAAACTGGCTGTCTTAGGGCCAACAACTGAATATGTAGTAATTTGATCTAAATACACAGACACCTGATTGAAAGTACATGTTAAACACATATACATTTAAATTAAATAGAAATAAAACTATTGCAAACAGGTTTTTTGGGGGACAGAGGGTGTTTTGTGTATCAGTAACCATTTAAGATGCTATAAAATACAATTAAAGAGTTGAATCTCACTGTCAAAAAACAAAAGCAACAGTAGGCACATTTACAAAAACAGATAACAGCTGAGGAACACCAAAATCCACATATTTTCCAATACAGTGCACAATTACTAATGAAATACTACACGTGATCACTTTACAGAGAGTGAAAGACACAATGATAATGAATTATAAAACTTTATTAGCCTGTCAAAAGTACGTTCATCAAGTACATTTTCTGTAAGTATAGATTGTCCAAACTGTTACGGTAGTACTTGGGAATAAAACCAATGATTGTCTGTTATTTACAAGAAATATAAAACAGTTTCAACATGAAGAATTAGAGGTAAGAGAGAGAGAAAGGATCACAGCTTGCTGACAGATTACAGCAAACTTCTTTTATTATGTGATGTGATGTGATGTTATGGTAGAATGCATTTTTGTGCTGTCATTTAGAATATTACTTTTTTTCAACATGCAAAAAAACCAGATTTCAGTAAAGAATGCTTAAGTTCTCTACTTCGATAACAATAGAATGACTCTC
>NW_010116077.1:0-26929 GCF_000699245.1 Pterocles gutturalis | reverse complement strand
TCTTCCGATTTTTAAGGTGACTTTGAAATCTAAGAAAGGCCAAGGAACACAAGGCTCTGAATGGTAGAGGAAGACATTTCAAATGTATTTGCTGAAGTCTCTGGCCCTGGGTTTGTGCAATGGCATGGTAGCCCGATTCTGCTCTCACACAAGTAAAGCAAATAATATTAATGAAACAACTGTGTCAAAAAAAATCTCAGGAAAAAAATCAGGATTTCTTTTCCTGTTTTATGGACATGCCTGAGAAGTGAGCCCTATACTTCTTACATCAAGGAAAAATAAAAGCCATTACCAGAAGGCCATGACTTCACTCTCTACTTGCTTGAATATCAGATAGTTCCCTGAAATCCTGTATGGTTGTTCTTGTTGTTCCAGCTGAGGAACAAAGTTACAGTGAAAACGTGTATGTGATAAGGGTAGTTTCCTCCTATATTAAGACATAATCTGCTTAGTAACACTGCTGTGAGTTGCTGCCTCTAGGGAATATGGGAGAATTGCCCTCTTCAGAATGAAAGCAGTTTGGCTCTATGCTGCCTGCAACTCTGCTGCAGCCCAGGACACACACTTATCCACCACACTCTGCAGCTGCAAAAATATATCTAATCATGGAAGGATGCTATGAAAATTAGAAGGATATAGCATGTCCATATCAAAACAATACACACTCTAATGTGAGCTCTTTCAGTCTGTCTTTTTTTGATGAAAATAAGTTAACCAGTTCACCTTGAAGTTTGATTAAAAGACAGTAACATCTCCAAATTCAATCATACAGTTCACATGCTTGTGGAACTACACAGCTATATTTATTTTCAATGAATGCATAATTTTCTATTTTCACAGCAGACTTAATTTTATGTATAAAATAAAAACAGAACAAATGGAAGCCAGCTTCAAAGGTCTGGGGATACACACTCCCATGGAAGCAGGGCAATGACATTGACTGTGAAACATGTGAAATACACAGTACGACCAACATTCTCTGTGGTCCCTATAATGCTGTATTTATAGTTCTCAGTACTTACAACCATCCACAAACTCTTGCTGTGGAGATCAGATGACAAAATCTGGCACAACGTGAGCCACATTATAATGTGGAATACTTTACACCATCACATAATGACGGCAAAGCTCTTCAAAAGGATATTCAAAGACCCTGCACATGTCTCCTATGGAGAAGAGAGCTCACAAAGGAGGACAATGTGCTTTCTCAAGAACAGAAGAGAAGACAGAACCACTGAAAACTGGAAGGAAGAGAAGAAGCCAGAAAGAATGATGAAGAAGAAGAGGAAGAGGAGGAGGAGGAAGGGGAGGAGGGGGAACAGGGGAAAAGGGGAAAAGGGAGAGGAAGGAGGAGGCGGAGGGAGGAGGAAGGGGGAGGAAGGGGGAGGAGGAGGAGGAGGAAGGGGGAGGAGGAAGGAGGGGGAGGAAGGAAGAAGAGAAAGATAAAGAAGATTAAGATAACAAGGAATAGGAAGAGGAGAAGGGAGAGGAAGAGAGGGAGAGGGAGAGGGAGAAAGAGAAAGAAGAAGAAGAACAAGAGGAAGATGAAGAAGAACAAGAGGAAGAAGAGGAAAAGGGAGAGGAAGAGGGAAAGGAAAGAGACACTAAAACCCTTCAGGTAAGCTTCTAGTGTTTTCTTTTGAAATTAACATTAACAAAATACTTAGCTGCCCAATCCATTAATAACTTCCAATTTCTTTCAAATCATAAAACAGTTTGAGTTGCAAGGGACCTTAAACATCATCTTGTTCCAAACCTCCCACAAAGACACCTTCCACTACATCAGGCTGCACAAAGCCTTATCCAACCTGGCCTTGAACACCTCCAGGGATGGGGCATCCAAAACTTTGCTTGGGCAGTCTGTTCCAGTGCCTCACCACCCTCACAGGAAAAAATTTCTTCCTAATATCCAATCTAAATCTACACTTTTTCATCTTATAACCGTTACCCATCATCCTATCACTCCACTCCCTGATAAAGAGTCCCTCCCCATTTTTCCTGTAGGCCCCCTTTAAGTATTGGAAGGCTGCTATAACGTCTCCCTGGAGCCTTCTCTTCTCCAGGCTGAACAATCCCAATCTCTCAGCCTGTCCTCCCATGGGAGGTGCTCCAGCCCTCTGACCATCTTCATGGCCCTCCTCTGAACTCACTCCAACAGGTCCACATCCTTCTTATTTCGGGAGCCCCAGAGCTGGATGCAGTATTCCATGTGGGGTCTCATAAGAGAGGAGCAGAGAGGGAGAATCACCGATGTTAAATGTTAAATATACAACTGGAAAAGGAGGGCTGAATTTAAAAGATGTCAAAAAGGATACATTTTTTTATCTGTCTGATAATGGCTTCCAACTTTACAAGCCACTTCATTCAAACAGCTGTAAACAAAGTGCTGGTCTTCCTGCACTTCATTCATTGTCACCTTATCATGGGTGGCCAGGCGAAGGACTGAGAAACTGGACCTTTGTACTAATGCTGTTGCATAAAAAGCCAGTAGGAAGTATATCAATAATTCCTACATGGAAAAACTTCTCAAAGTTTTTTTAATCTTTGAAAAACTGTGCTTAGGGATTGGCTGTACCCTAGGAAAGAAATAGATTTCTCATGCTACTGATGGCAGTCTAAAAAGAAAGAGCAATTACTGTGAGAAATATTTGAAGTAGAATTGCTTCCAACTAGCTGTCCACAGGTTTTCTTGGCACTGTCTGCTGCCTCCAAGAATCTTGCTCCCACTGAAATTAATGGTTTTCTTGACTGCTGCATGGGCGAGATCCAGATGGTAGTTAAAGGCAGTGGAAAGGTTGGGGACTGCCTTGCATAGGTTAGGGTACTCACACACACATATTGCCATGCCAATGTGTCACAGCAGCCTCCATCTGCTGTGGCAGTGAGCTCCCACAACTCCCATCAGAAATAGACATGTTCCCCAAACACCCTTCCACAGGAACAGCCTTTGTGAGAGTCCCCACCTCACCTGGCACAGCAGGCAGCTGCAGCAAGCACAACGCAGACCCTGGGCTCCGCCTGGGAACAATGCACTCATTTTCAAGAGACCTAGACACTGGTCAAACTTCCACCCAATTCAACACAAACAGATTTATTCAGCAGACTGGATGATATGCCTTGTCTCACACCAAAAGACCCCCAGCAGTGCTTCCTCTCCAGTCCCCCAACTAATCTGCCCATCAAACTGCTCAACAGCTTATCTCAGTAGTTCTCTGAGTAGACTAAACGTCAATTTAAACTAAATTCTAGTATAAATAAACCCTTTCTAGTAGAACATTAGAAATATGCTTTTATTTTAGTTTCATGTCTGACACGGTGAAAAAAAATAGCAACTCTGCCTTTAGACATTTCATATATAAAAGCTTTTTAATGTCAAATCCTGGATGTTCAGCAACTTTTACCATTTTAATGGTTCCTGCATGATTCTTAGTTTGAGTCTCACTTTATTTTAAGAAGGTCAGGAATTTGTAATTAACTGAGCCCCTTGTAAACCAACACCATTTGGGCAGATCAGAATCTCTACAGTTACAAGCAATGTCACTTACAATCAAGCTGAAAGACAGGAGCTAGCAGGTACTACAATTTCCACATTAAATGTTTAGCTCCCTTAGCTTTAAGAGGCTCTGTCCACATTTTGAAAAAAAACCATTTTAGGAACACATAGTCTTTTTCCATCAAGCATTGAACATCTGCGTTAAGATATTATTAGTAACAAATCAAGTGCTGTAATCCATAAGGTTCTGTGAATATCTGCATCAAGTAATAGTGCACTGAGTGGCTAATATAAAAGTACAAAATATGTAAGAAGAATATTCTACTATATACATATATGTTTCACTGGTGCATAAGTCAGTTGTGGTTTATTAAAGTTACCTCCATGATTACATAAAATCCAAAATACTGTGTCAGTACATGCTGAAATATTTTAAGGTCAAACCTACCGCTATACCATAAAGATGAACTGCAAAGTGCTACAAAATAAATTACAAAAAAAATTATGCAAGATCCCCAATCAATAACTGTGCACATTTATGCATATAAATATTATTAATTTGAAAAAAAAACTACCTTGTAAAATTAAATATTTCAAAAATCAACTGCCAAATTCCAGCTCTGCAAGTGTGCCTTTCCCCTGCCAAAAGAAAAGGGTTGAGATTCTTACCTCATTTGGCAATAAACTGTGAACACATAACTGAAATATGTTGACTTTGTCCCAGCAAAGACTGGAATCTGGGCTACTGGGTCAAGCTCTGTTCATGATCCAACTTACATTTGATGTAACTCCACTGACTTTAGTTCAAATGTTGCTGACCTAAATGATTCTCCATTGATTTAGAATCAGCTCAATGGCATCAGATATTATTTCAACTGGAGGAGAGATTCATGGGTTAGCAAGAAGTTTGAGAAGAAAATAATTAAAATGAAATTAAAAGAGAACTAGTAAGCAGTAGGGATTTTTTCTCTCTAAAATAAGACGATGTCCACATAGACTTAGGGAGGAAAAAAAGCAGACATTCCTAATACTGTTTCTGAGGAACAGCAGAACACTTGTTGACATCTAACTTCAAACAGGAACTATGATGGATATCCTTAATTGCTGCCATCCCTCCCGAATCACCACAGTATGTGCAGGGTGACAAAAACACCACGATTCCTAGGTCATCAGTAGACTTCCAGCTCTGCCTTCTTCTTTAATGTGTGGAGAAAAACACATCTTTGGGACAGATTTTGCAGAAGTGAAGAAAGCACTTTAGCAACTGCAACTCCCCTTCCCTAGCCAGTGGCAAGCGAAAGGAAATATCTCACTACACAGGCCTAGAAGAATGCAACTGTGGATGTATCTCTTGACTAATAAGGGTACTTCCAAAAATTTTCAGGAATAAAGAACTTGGATGTGAGAGAATGAAGAGAACACATGAAAAAAGTCAAAGGACTACAAGTCCTAAAAGGCAAAAAGCAAGTAAGTATATGGAAACAGAACAAAAAAGTCAAGATAGTATTGTAAAAAGAGAGGCATAGTGTTTGCTGTAAAAGACCACAGCAAAAGAAAAGACAACAGTGTTTCAATTGAAGACTGAAAATGGAAATGTTTCAAAAACAATGAAAATCAAATACAGAAGAGACAAAACACCACCACCTTTTTTTTTTTACTAAACATAACTGTAAGGAATTAAAATCAATCATAGCTCAGAAATATAATCAAAATGCATAGATCTGTAGGCATCTCTCTCAGTCTTCTGCCCCTAGTCTTTGTAGCTAAATCCTGGTTAAAAACACAGAAACTTAATCTTTCTCACAATCACTCCCTAAACTGAAGAGATCAAATTATAAACTCAGGATTTGATAGGTAAATAGCATGAAAATGAATCTCTAACACTATATCTAAATGCAGTCCCTGCTCTTGCAAAATGCTTGAGCCTCTGCTTAGCTTTACTTGTTATAGTAAACCCTTCTCAGAAGAGAGAAGGCTCTCCTCTGAAGTATACTGAAGCATATTCTGAGGTATACTTCACAGTTAAATAGGCCTGTAAGTATACAGTCTGGAGGACCAACCGTATACTATTGTTATTCTTACTCTTGGCTCAGAATAAGCATTCCAGCCTACTAAAGATGTGTACACTTACTGAAACTTATGGACTATATTGAATAATCACACCCTAACTGAATGTGTAAGTGATGGCAATGGTTCAACACCCAAACGTGCTAATGAACAGTATTGCCACTTTTCTGTATACAGCTCATACTCTTCATCTTCCTGGCAAAGTCAGTGGAACCACATACATAAATAAGATTTGCAGGGCCAGCTCTGCAATTTATTGCCTTAGGATTTAAGGCCACATCCTGAAAATATACAAGAACTTAACTTTAAGGATGTAAGCATTCCCATTGAAATCAACGAATTTACACACACACTCAAATTAAGCATCTGTAGAAGTTTTGCAGAGCCATTAATGCAATAAAATAAAAGCAACTTTGCAGTTCACCTTTGATAAATATTATTTATAAAAACAACATCTTTCCAGTTAAGTTTAAAAGAAAGAAATTGACAGCGGAAACAATATAACGTAATTTCATCTCAATGTCATTTTGGAAGACACAGTGAGGACAAGGCAGTAGGAGAAAGTGTGATAGCTTATTTCTGGACTTTCTTGAGTTTTATAGCTGCCTCAGGGCTGAGTTTCGCCCTGCTCTTGAAAAAACAGCTACTGATTTGAATATACTTCTACATTTCTCCAAACACAACCAATGGCTAAAAGATAAGTCCAAGGGAGGTGGCACTTCACTGGGCAAGAACATTGTCCACTCCCTAGTGTGCAGCATACAGCTTCCACAAGCTCAACAGCCCCTCTCTCATCTTTTCCTTATTTCATTTACCCATCCAGTGGGATCTTATGAAACAAAACAAAACCTAAAAGAAACAAAATAAAATATGAGAAATCATGCTTTAAAAAAAGTCAAAGAAAAATTAACACAGAAGTCCAAACACAAATGAATACTTGACAATCAAACACATAAACATAAAATGCATTGAAAGCATATATAAAATGTTAAATAAAAACTGTACATGAATTTATGAAACTGACAACATTAGTTCTATCTTGTGGCCAATGGTTTTATTCATTAACTAAAAATGCATAAAGCTTGTTACTCATTTGTCTTTAACATATCAAAATATTCATTCTGAGCTGTAATACAATAAATCTAGAGTTCTCCAACCAGGGACTGTGCTATGGATGGGTCAGAAAAACCTCAGTCAGGTGTCCTGCCTTGCGCAATGGCCTAGGGTGAACAAGCCTGGGTGCATAATCAATTTCTCTGTCTTTGGTTTGCTCCATCAGCTAACTGAAGGGAACACCACTATACCACAGACTTACTTCAAGTACAATACCAGGTTCCTCTGTAACCTTTGTTTCTCACCTTAGCTCTGTGCGCATCATTCCTTCTTCCTGCTCCAAACAGGCGCCTGCCCTTAATGTCATTAAATAACTTTCCAATGGCAGAAAAAAGTGGAGCTGGGTGAAATATTAGTTAATTATCTTAAAATCTATTGTTTCTAAATATCAACAGGTTCTTAAAAATCAACAACTAAATATGATGGCACATTGAAACACAAGTAAAAATGCCCAGGTCATGTTCTGTTCCGAGATGAAGGAGAAGCCCTGGGCACCTATCCCCAAAATGTTATCTGACCATCTAACACCAAGAACTTTAAAGGTGGCGAGGACTGGTGCTGTGTGAAATCTAACTCTATAGAATAAATACTTCCTAGAACAGCATTGTCTTACCCAGTCTGTTGTTATCTGATGCAGTTGAGTTATTATGTACATCACCGTTGACAGTGACCATTACTTGTTCTAACAACATTTGAAAAAAGACAGGTGAGAGTTGTACTATTATCCTGCAAATGTAAAATTCATGACTAGTTTTTGTTTGTTCTTTCTTTTTTTTACCTTGCTTTAGTAAGTTCTCAATGTTTTTAAAGAGTGAAAGCTTATCTATATTCCACAACACTTTAAACAACAATTCAGAGCCAAATCTTGATTTGCCTTAAATGAATGGGACTTACGCTATCAGTTTCAAGAGAAGCTGAATTTGACTGTTAGTAATTAAGTAACAATGACTAATTCATTTGCATTGTTTTTTCTTGCTTGTTCTAACCCTGAGGCATTCTTAGTATTTCTACCCTGACAGTGGGTAATGGCACATACAGAAGCTGAACATGCTACCTTTGAGCTACCATACACTTCCAAAAGGGTGTGGCAAAATTCCTTTTCTCTGAAACAACCGATAAGTTTTAGTGTAAGGCTCAACAAAAGGGACAAAAACAAAGGGACCTGGCTAATTCACAGACAAAAATACAGTATCAGTTGAAGTGAGCATCATTTCTGAACAGCTAGGCTTCTGCACAGGGACTGTTTTACATGGAGAGGAAGGCTCTAGGTCAGTCTGACACTGAGAAGATAAAGTTTCTTACAGTCATATCCACATGTAGTGATGAGTATCTTAAGAAATTGTAAGGACACTATTTTATTGTTGTAAGCTGTGCTCTTACTGAAGCTCACATCATTCGGGTCCTTGGTACTTCTACTGCATTCTCTCACATACATAAAATATATTAAAGTGAATTGATATAGTTCTGCCATACCATGAAATTTGCAGTGACAGAATTCAAACCTAAAACTGTATCACTGAGGTCAGTTCATCACACAGTGTATTAACACCACAGCCCAGCCCTAAAAACTTACGGTAATGTCAAGAAAAATGGGCAGCTACAAAATATGTTGACTTTCATGACTGTATATGCAGGTTGCAAACTCCATCTAACAGAGTTTGAGGAAGACTGAGGGTCCATTTCTGCATGTTGTACAAAGGTGACAGGCTTTTCCAGGACTTTCTGCAGTATTTTCATTGAGTCACTGTAGTTAAATTTTCTGAAGGATGTTTGGAAGTTACAGGTTAGACAGAAAAAGAGAAGTATCACCAAGGTTTTAGTAGTCTAGAATTGAAAGCTACTGCATGGTTGCTACCTTCCCTTCAAATTTCCTAGGCCATTCAAACCTCCTCTGTGGAATTTTGTTTTCCTAAATCTGGGAGATTGCATAAACTCTTGGACACTAAGTCAAAGGACAAATATATGTATTTACATAAAAACATATACGTACACCACACTTTTAACACTAAAGCAAATAATTGCAAGTGAAAGCTTTCTGGTCTTTTCATTTGTTCCTTACCTCATCTGCCACAATCACAGTGAATCACATTGCTGTGTTTAAAGTCACCTCTGAATTTTCATTTGAGAAGTTGTTAACTCATGAACTACTATTAAGTCTACAGTACTATGCAAAACACAGGCAGACAATAGATCTGCTTATATTCTTAGTTGCATCTACGAGTATTTTAGTATCTCTAGTAGTCAACATAATGTCTAAAAAAACAGTATGGAAGAAGACTCGGACCTAGGACCTGAGCAGTTTAAGAGTCAAGAAGTCCACAAGGCAATCCTGCAAAAAAATGGCTAATAGAAGGGGGTGGGGGGAAAAAAAATTTAAAAAAAAAAGTCAAGAAAGAAAACAAAAAGGTAAAAAGAGTCTATTGACTTCATTCGCTGAACCATGGAATTAAACCAGGTAAAGTATGTAGAAAAGAAAAGGACACAGAAATACAGAATAATTGCCAGGGTGGGGGGGAGGGTGTTAGAGGGTGGGAGGTATAGGAAGGCCGCAGGTAAAACAGAGCAGGGAAGAAGGATTGAAATATAAAGATGCAGAAACTGAACAGAAGTGCTTTAAAAACATGGTTCCAGGGAAAGTAGAAAAAGCTACAAATCCACTAAGCAGTAAGCCATCTGGACTTAATTTGTACACTAACTGGCTATGTGGAGTCATTTTGCTAATAAGAGGCAAAATATTATGGGTAGTGGGTATGTAGAAGATGATTTCTCATGTCTTAGCTGCCAGCGTCTCAGCTGGCTTCTCAAGAGTTCAAAAGGCGTCAGTTAGGCAGGTTGAGGCAAAACCTGATTTTAGCTTGAGTTGCTGCTGGGGCACTGGATCCTGAGTTTAGAATTAGTTTTAAAAAAAAACACTGCTGTTATGTAAGCTGCCACTCAGACTTGCAGAGGAAAGTACACTGAAGAATAAAAATAAAAAACTCAAAATAAAAATGGAAGAGAGGAAAAAAGCTATCCACCTTCCCTGTACAAGGAATGACAGAACTTCATTCATCCTTTGTATGTATCTGTCTCTCTCAGATGCAAACGTGTCCAAGACAGTAAAGAAAATAATAAGTAGTTTAAAATGTAACCTGCTGATACTTTATTTCCAGTATCAGCTCTTCATTCAGAGAGTTTTGAAGTAAGCTCGGTATTCATTATTAGTCTTAAAACAAACATTACAATGATTTTGCAATACACTATTTTGGGAACATCAAATTTAGGTCTAACTGCTCTCCCCCAAAGAGAATGTGCTACAGAAAGTGTAGTTTGAATTATGATATTAATGTGGATCCAGTTGAGCCAACAGTGAGGATTTTTTTTAATCCTACAGTTGGCTTTCTGGAAGTACCACAGCTCACTATGTCATGATCTGCATTTCAGATACTGGATGAACTGTAACTTCCTAAGAGTTTACTCTCACTGGGAGCTGGATAAAATGTTTTTAAGACCAATGGGTTTTAGCTTTTCTATCCATTTGAGAAGAAATCATAAAAAGAAAATGGGGACAGCAAAAAAGCCGTATGTTTATATATATTTAACTCACTCTGAAAGAGGAGCCTTTCATAAACATGATCCTTTTTCTATGTAAAGAAGCCAATTTTTTTTCCTCCTTTAACTAGCACATGACACAGAACTGATCAGTTAATAGCATCACAACATCTAATGCATTACTATATTTGGGAACACCACTGTTATGGGGATAGACACACATCCACGGGCTCAGCTTCTACCTGTCCCAAACACTCCCAGTCACGCCCCTTCTGACTGGCTATGTTCCCTACAAGCCTTCACCTAAGTCATTCAGTAAGGAAAATGTTATGACATGGCCATCTTCTGAACTTTTTTCACAAAGCAAGATGATAAATTTTAGTTGTTTGAAATCCTTTGTACTCCAACAGGATATGAAATAACTTATTCCAATGAGTTGTACATAAATTAGAGATCTGCAGGCAAACTTTCTTGGTCATTACAAACCCGACTTAAACACTGCCACAGTAAATAAAAGTTTCCTGTAAGGATGACTTAATTGAAATCAAAACTAAGTTTCCTATACTCACATGCCACAGTCTATGACATATATATGACTCTATATGAGTTGCATACATTTGGAGATCATGCATGTAAATCCAAGCATTCAAGAAAAGAAATGCTGAGCAATTCAAAGTTTCTATGATGTTAAGTCTTATTACACTTTCTTCACCAAGTACATGGTATGAATGTTACTTGGGCCCTTGATCCAAAGAGAGTATTTTGAAACAAAAAAATCAATCTACATTTTTACTTTTTTTTCCAGCTTTGAGGAAATTGAGCAAAACACAACACGTATCTCTGGTCTTTTTAAATGAACAGTGATCTATATGGAGAAAGCCCAAATTGCTGAGTAGAAGGGAGGAAAGCAGAGAGAAGATGTAGTTTCATTACTTAAAAAGGTATTCTTATCAAATTTGTCAGTTTCTGATTTCAAGTAGAAAATTAAATTAAACAATTCATTCCTAGTTTTATTTGTTTCTCGGATCTGATCCACTGCTTCAAAGAGCAGTGCTGGCTAGTGCTGTGGCAAAATGAGGACAAAATGTCACCTCATTTTTATTGGAAAGCAAGGAGAGGCTCCTGAAGAATGTTTATTGCACAAAGAATTATGTCATGCCTCATTACAGCAATGCCTACACAGCAGCAGAAGATAAAGCTGTCTAAAGAAATCCATAATTTTTCGTAGGATTTTGCATGCACCAGGTTCAATACTGCCTTGCGTTTCAGATCACAGCAAGATAAACATTTAATACAACTTTTTCTTTAGTTCTAAACATCAGTTTTACCTCATGAGGCACTAAGACAGTATTTTTCATTTATGTCATTAAAAGCTCTGATGACATCCATAAAAGTTACTTTTTTTACCTACAGAGAAAAGCATGGACAGAAAGACACACATATGAAAACCAAAGTCCTAAAAACACACACTTGGACACACTCTCAACTTATCAGAGGTCAGAGATTCCCAGAAAATTCTAGATTTGAATTTCACATTAGTCTCTCTTTCCAGGCCAGATTTTCCAATAACGAATTTACTTAGTAATTGGAAAAACTAGGATCAGAAAAGATTAAACAGTCTATCCCATGAAGTTGTACATCAAGACAAAGAGTCTTGACCCTCTTATGCACTTCAACTGCTTACAACAGCAGGAAGGTAGTACACAATACATCATCATACTAACCTCAGGACTACTTACAGTAGCCCAAACCTTAGAGTTTTTGCTCTCCTTTACAATTCTTCAAAATACTGCAATTTCTTAAAAAGATTTCTTTTCCACCATTGCTAGCTTTTGCTCTAATGTTTGAATTTATGCTCCACAGATAAGGATACATAGTTTGTCATTTTACAGACACTGCCACCTATATGAGATTTCCAAATGTGCTTAATAAAATTGGAGCCATTAGCATTAGTGTTGCGGCAGCATTCAATCTATTTAATGGTTTGTTTCATTTATCTACAAGTTCATAAAATGAGAACTGGGGTCAAACAGAATTATATGTACTTCAGTACAGAACCCTATAAAGCTGTTCTCAGTGTGAAATTAGTTAGAACTAAGAGAGTAAAACTGTCTACCCTGCATTTTAGAGGTCAAAAATATTTTGGGCTAACAATCCTTTACAAAAGAGCCTCTATCCAGGACCTTTTTATCTCTCAATTTGTTTTTCCTTAGTCTCATTTGGAGTTTTTATTTTATTTCCTGGTATCATACATTGGAAGATGCACTCATTTTGCAAGCAGGTAGTGGAAAATGAAACATTTGTGCTCAGAACTCTTAAGGAGAAAATACTGCATCTTTCTCAAGGAGAGTCACTACCCTCATGTCTTCTAGCACAATACCAACACACATTTCCTTTTACAGTACTGCTGCTGATGCTATAGTTGTTCTGCTTGCTATTGATTAGTGAGAATCAAGGACACTAAAAGCTGAAGCTCAAACCACTAGTGCTCAGAACTAGTCAGTGCATATATTTTGCACAGCCTCTAATTCAGAGACACATTAAAGTGGAAAGAGAGAGTGTAAATAAGCAACCGTTCAGACCCAGAAACAGAACTCTGCAGTAAGAGCAGCTCCCCATAGAACCACAGAAAATGCACATTAATAGAAACCCAGTTCACAGGAAAGTGCATGCACATCTATCTGCATACGCATCTTAATACATGGATGTCTGCATATTATTTTACACTTCATTTGCACAAAACACTGTATGCCTGGGAGATCAATCAATACATCAAGGAATGCTTTCTCAAAGCTTTCTGCAAGTACTTGAAAAGTCAAAGCTGTTAAGAAAAAAAAGGCTGTTTACCTCATGACATCCCTAGCATTTGTGTTTAATACACCCATGGGTATGCATGTAAAATACATAAATGCTACTATGCAGATACACTTTTGACAAGTTTACAGGCACAAGAAAGAAGATCAGAGCACACGAAGGACACAGCATAATTATGTCTTCCCCCTTTGAAAAAGAGAATCACTGTCAACCTCAAAACCATTGTGTCTCTACCTGAATATTGAAGCCAACTCTATCATCACATTAGCTTGCATAATTCCAAGGATCAATAGATATTCCACATTTTCAATATATGGCCCTTTGACAAGAGCTGGCAAGACATTTTTTATATACAAATTAGAGAAATAATGTTGCTCATTCCAGTACATAAAAAGTTATGGAACTATACCATATATATTCATTTATAATGGGATTATTTTGTTTACTGTTGCCTTACAACCATATTAACTCCTTTGATCACTACAGGCCTCATAGTTGTTATTGAGCAATTCTCCAGCTTCCTTTCTGTGACATTTCAGCTTGAGTCTGTGAAGTCTGAATACTTTTTACAAGATGCATATCATAATCTCTGTGTGCCTCTAGTAAAACAATTCTTTTTTTCATTACTGCATAAATCTCAACTGCCTTCTTTTACAGTCACTACTATTCAAGCAACTCCATGTGGCAATTAAAGATCTTCCTTAAAAATACTTATCTGTACATGATCAATGATCACAATAACAGACTGACAGCAAGCAACCACAAATCACAGCTAGCCCCACTACTATTTTGCTCCATGAACACTGCTACGTCATTTCTGTACATCTTTTCTTCCTCCATCCTGTGCAGACTTTAAGGTCTCAGGGCCGGAGATCACTGCCCCATTTTAATACAATCTTGGCTCAAGTACTTCACCTCACAAATTCTCTCCTGATAGGAAAATTAAGACATAGATCCCATAGGCAAAAACCCAACATATCCCCAAAGCCCTGCTAGTTGTCTCTTACTGCAAATCCTAATGTCACAGCACAGGGAAGAGATAATCTTACACCTGCCTTACACTGAACCTTATCTACGTCAGTTGTCCTCCACAGCAACACATGGGCTTTGAGAGAAGAGAAGGACGAGGCACAGGATATTTCCTCATGAACCTCATAGTCTGGGTTTACACTCCCGAAAAGCCATCTCAAAGTTTGGCACACATTTTGTAGACAGCTTGAAGTGTATACATTCAGGTCCTGCACCTCTTCCATGGTTCCAGGGCCTTTTCTTTCTCCCCAGATACTGCAGCAAGTTGGAATCACCAAGGACACTACTTGGCTGTGAATGTCTCTGTGATTCCTCCCAAACACGGAAGATGGAGAATATATTTAAGGAAGTACTAAATGAAGCATTTACAGTCTTCTGAAACACAGCTGCTTGGAGCCAAAGTGAAAACAATGTGCACTTAGTCCAGTCTGGCCTTGGTTTGCTTCACTCTGTTCTCAGTTTTACAAACGGATCTCCTTTCAAAGGAGCACTCTTCATAGCATGCACAAAGGAATGGAGAAAGAAAATGTTCTTGGGAAAAAGAGAAGCTCCCGCTCCTTGTATTTATGAATGCTACCTCTTACCGCACCTTTTTGACAGAACAAAACACACACTATATTTAAAAGGCTAACTGCCCCTAAATTACAGACAAAAAGTCCCATCTGAAGACTCAGTGACTTTACAGGAGAAAGTAAACAATTTTACTAAATGATACTACGTAATTACACACTTAATTAGCATGAAATAAATCAGACATGAGTCTATAATGGATACCATGTTTAGTTGCTTATTGCCATAACTGCCAGGGGAGGCTATTAGCAAGTAAGTGAATCAGACTGTTCTCTTATTTGAAACTGTGTTCCTACAACTGGAGCTGTTGCGTTTCTCATCCATGTCTGGCACACAGTATGCTATATAACCTATTCAAATCCTATTTGTCTGCTACAAGTGATTTACTAGGAACATAACTTTCCAAGCTGTGTGAACAGCAAAAGAAATACCCTTTCTCTCTCTGTGCATGTGGAACAACCTCCTGTCCTGTTACCCAACCAAAGAAAACCACTCCCAAACATATTACCATCATATAACTTTGTAGAGACAGAACCAAGAAAGAAATGGTGCTACTGCTCAGTTATTTCTGCAGTATTGCTGAGGTGTGCCATCTTCATTTCCCTCTTTCTACAGAAAGAATGGTCTTATAGCCATATTAAGGTTAACAAAATGCTTGAAATGTATTTGAAATAAGTGATATTTCTTCTGAAAGTAGAGAGATTGATGCTTTACTTGGTGACAATTTCCCCTAAAGACCCTGTTTAAGAAATGTAGAGTCCTCAGTCTTCATAGTCAAATCCCCTTGCCTTTTCAATCAATAAATAGCCAAGCCAATATGCCTAGCTCTTCTTTTGTCAGGCAAACAGAATGAGTGCCTACCTTTGGGCTCCACAAACCACACAGGTCCCAGCCTGCAACAGATCAGGAGTCCCTGGAACCCAGCAATGCTTTGGTCACGATACAGCATCCATGGTGCTCTCCACTTATGCTACTGCCACTGCAGAAAGCATCAGCAATAGGGCTTAACATCTGCCCTCCTTTTATGAGATGGGGTTCCTGTCTCATCCCCACCTCCCCAACTTCCTCCCTGAAAAATAAACTCAGACTTACTTGGAGCAAGGCTGCGGCAAACTAGAGACTGAATCACTCCACCCTACCAGAGTAATCATGTGAATTCAGATGTGGAAAAGACACACAAGACACAAACAGTAGTTAACAGCCAAAAACTCTTTAATGTAAATGTTCTGTGCAAGACTAGTTGCTTCCAGGCTCATCCACTGAGCTAAAGACTTCAAAGACAGGCTCAGGGCACATTTGTGCCAGTAAATAAAAAAAGGCTAGAGTCCAGGCTTGACTAAGGTTGTACCTTCTTTTTTATCCACCATTATTTAATCCATAAAAGATAAATAGCACTCTCAGACAATATCCCAGTATGGTTCAAAGGAAAGCATGAGTCAGGAATTATTTGCAAAACACAGTATGCATGAGGCCACCTTACTTGAGGGATGAGGGAGAAGAGAGTTTCAAATGTACAGACATGATCTATGCCTTTCCCTAAGGGCCAGAGAATGTACCCTAGCCCCATCTGCTTTGATGGTTTACTGGTAGCCTCAGAACTGAGTAAAATTATATAGCACATGCAAACCACACACTGTGCCTACTCTCCAAGGAGATCACTTAACAGATAATATAGAATTGAGGTATTTCTGATTACCTGAAGTGCAATGGAAGAGGTGAGTCAGTCATGTGAAATACATGCTAGTATTGCAACTGGTTAAATAATTTTCAAAATAATTGTATCAATTTTGTTAATTTAGGACATAAAAGTCTGATATTTCGCCAGTTCTAATCATTTAGGCTTGGTACCATGAGTCAATATTGATGGAACAGAAAGCAATTTTTTGACATTCTGTCAGAAAAAAAATGTACTAACACGTACTTGTGAGCTCTTGTGATTTTACCCTTGTCTGGACTGGAAAATACAAAGATGATTGAAAACATGTTAGCAAAATTTAAAAGAAAAAAAAAAACAAACAAAAACAAACAAACAAACAAAAAAAACCCAAACAACAAACCACTCACCTAAGGACACAACATGATATTTGTGACTTTTCCCTAGATACACAGCTGAGTTTGCTTACCCCAAATGGATTACTACCAATTGCTTTACAATGCATTTGCAATAAGCAAAAGAAGACAGTGAGTTACATTTTTGCTGTTATTTAGTCCAATTTATAAAATATTTCAATAGAATAAAACCCCTTTCAAACCCTGTTCAAAGCCCTGACATTTACACAAAAAGAAGTTCCCAGATTCCCCTAACACGCATCATTAATTATTCACAATTTTGACTGCATATATATTTTTTTTTACTAAAAATGTATGTATACATCTACATAATACCATAGATACATCCCAGAAATATACCTGAAAACTAATGTAGTATTTCATAATGACATAACTCTTTCTCAGCTGAAGCCAGGACACATCTGTACTAAGAAATAATAATTCTGTAAATTCATCAGGTATATTTAAAACCAATACAGTCTTTGCTCTTTGTAGGCTAGGAGTCTAAATAGCTTTATCATCTCACCTTCACTGTCGCAGTCTTGCAATGAAAGCCATACTTGATCTACCAGACCAACTCCCTTTACTTTACCATGAACTGGAACGGAATGCATTACCATTAATGCAATTGTCAAGGGTTTAGCTTCCAATTGCCAATTCTACTCTTCTTTTATATATTTATACTTCTTCACCAACTGCTTTATTTTCCATTCTGCAGGAGAGACAACATCCATTGTGATGCTTCTAGATTGTTCGCAGTTCACATTTTTCACAGTTAACAACCTACACCATGAGGAGGGCTATCACTATTATCTGGTATGTTTTGGACTGCACTCCACCAGACATAGCTTGCACATATGTTTTAGAGTACAGAAATATTAATGGCTTAAAAACATTTATGAAAAAATCGTAATATCATGCCTTATGATAAGTACTGAGGAAATATTCTTCAGTCAGTGGCCAAATTCTTCTTGGTGTCTATCCTCAGCCTGCAAAGATGAACTTAAGTGTGCAGATATAACCACCACTGAAGTCAAGGGTCAATACTTAGTGACAATGCATGGAGCACTTTTTTGCTCAGGGTTTACAGTTTTTGCCCACAGCTTTTGCAATTGTTGGGGATCCCATACAGACAAAAACCTGACTCATTAACAACCAAGTCAGTAATTCACTGCATTAAAGAATCCTCAGAAAGCCTACCACCAAAATGGCTTCTTCTGCAACATGGCCCTACTCCTTTACTCCCATGTCATGGTTTAGAAAGGCCAGAGGGACAGTCCTTTGTTAAACATCTGGTGGGCTGAGGCAGGGACAGGGAGGGTTTCACTCACCACTTAGGGTCACGGGCAAGAAACTGACATGACTTGGGAAGAACAAAAAAACCAATTGAATTTATTAACTATTTACAACAACAAGCAAAATACTGAGAGAGAGAAACTGCATCTTAGAAAGGCACTTCTCCCCCACCCCTCCTTTCTTCCCAAAGCTCAAAGGCTTTGTTCTCTACCTTCTCCCACCCCTGGCGGCGCAGGGGGCAGGGAATGGGGGGTGCAGTCAGTCCACCACTTCTTCCTCCTCAGGGGAGGGCTCCTCACAGTCTTTCCCGGCTGCAGTGTGGGGTCCCTTCTCACAGGAGAGTCCTCAAACTTCTCCAGTGTGAGTCCTTTACACACAGGGCCACAGTCCCCCGATGACTGCCCGGCTCCGGTGTGGGCTTCTCCATAATTCCTATGTGGGGTCCTCCACGGCTGGATCTTCTCATGGGCTGCACCAAGGGACAAACCGTGCTTCACCATGAATCTTCACCACAAATTCCGGGGCTGCTTCTCTCCTTCTTGCTTTCTCCTTCTCTGACCAGAGTGTCGTGTGGGTCCTTCCTCTCAAAATCTTGCTTCTCTAGCCACTGCAGGTCTTCATCGGCTCCTGAGGAAACAGACTCTCGGGCGAGCCATGGCAGAGGCTTGGGCTACGGCAGGGGGGGTTCCACCACACAAAACCACAACATCCCAGTACTGAAAATAACCTCTAACCAACATGCATTGCCTAAAGCTTCTGCAAGTTGCCATCTGTTGTGCCAAAGACCCTGGTGTTCCCTCACTGCTTCCTGTAAGGCAGGAGGCACCAATCTAGCAAAACAATGGGTTTCCACATCTCCTTCTGTTCTAGATCAAAGACATCACAATGAACATAAACAAAAGATTTGCAGATTCAAGCTTCTCTGTCCTGAGTTTTCAGGTATCAGTGCTAAGTATTCTTCACAACATGAAAAAGTCAAATTCATGTGCAAAGGCAACGCATCTGTGGCCAGCAGATCTGGACATACATTATTAATTCACCACAGGACAAATGTCTAAAACTAAAAAGTGCATAGAAGTAAACTCTATCCAAATGTCAGGGCTCAATTTAAATCATCTGCTTAAATTATACTGCTTGAAAATTTCTGTAGCTGCACATTTATATATATGTATGTACAAATTCCCTCCAACATATTTCACATCAGTCACTGAAGAGCTTTATCCTTGGAAATTATATTAACATTAAGGTACTAGTTTCACACACAAAAAAGCAATAGAAATATATTTTCTATTACTAGCATTTTATGAACAGCATATCAATGGAATATATATAAAACTGATTTGAGCCATATAAAATACGATGTCAGTGGACTGAGCAAAGGGAGCTGTGGACATTCTTTGACTGATCGGGAATCATGACCCATAGTAAATTTGGATCCATCATGTTCAACAAGCATGATTAACTACGTTTATAATACTTGACAACAAAGCTGACCTCCAGGAGCTCACTCCTGAAATTATTATGATAACTCCGAATTCTGTCGTGACCTCAGACCTTTACCCTGTCCAGATTTTCCTAAAAAGCAGGAGAAGGAAGAGATGATGTTGTAAATTTTATTTGTTATTTTTCAGACAACATAAAAATTATACTGGACCAATTTTTTTATCTCCTACAAATACTCCCAGCTCATTCTACTCAAGTTAATGGATCTTAAATATCACTTTTCAACTTAATTTAAATTTCAAAAAGCAGATCCTGTTCATCAATATGATGGCTATGTGAAAACTGAATCATGTAAGTAAGGACAGGCAGCCTTTCTTGCCTCTTGACAAAGCATCAAAACTGTATTTTAGTAGCCTGTTTGGAAATAAAATGCTTCGCCGAGAGAATACTCTAACAGCTTCCAAACAAAAGATACTAAGATGTTCTTCTGTACTTGTGAGTGACTGCTTATGATATTTCTCAAAACAAGAAAGCTATTTCACAGGGACAAAGGTTTCCATCCTCCATTAGGGGAACATTGTTTCCTTTCCTGCAATTAAAATAATGAATCTGGTACTCCACTTAGGATTTACAATATAACTTGCGTGGTTAGTTACTGAGTATGTAACAAGTTTACTTAAATCGAGAGGGGGAAAGACCCTTTCATGACTGACACAAAGCCATTCATGAGCACAGCATCCCTCTACTTGGACCAGGACAGAGCCCTCTCCTGTAATAGTATGGCTTTCTGTCTGACCCTGACTACACTAAGAGTTATTGATGACAACCTTGATTAAACTAGTAACTAAATCCTCCAAAACATTCACATGGTTAGGCAAGGGTTGTAAGAAGGACAGAGACCAAGCAGCATTTGTGACCTTGAAAGAAAACTATTGATTGACATTTGCCTTGTGAAAGGAAGGAGAGGAAACTGAAACCAACCATCCTGAATCATTAATAAGCTCCCACAGCATGTTCCTAACTCCAGTTTTTTACATATCCAAGTGAGTCTTTCTTCAGGCTTCTTCAAAACCAGCACATTTACAAACTATTTATGAAAAACCTGCAAATTCATTCAAGTTAATATGGAGTACCTCTAGGCAACAACTCAAAGGTGTTACCTTTTGTGTACTTTAGACTATGTAACAAATAGCATATATTTTATATATATTTTTAAATATACATATACATTTTAAATATACACTTGTGTGTTTATACACATTATGTTCACTACTGCGAGCAACAAAAAGATGCTATTGATTGCCTGTTCCACTACCTAGGCTTTCATTAGTACCCACTGAGGCTGAATACGATTTACCACTCTTTGAATCTTTCCTAGGACTGAAAGGCCTTCTTTAAGCATACTTTCTATGAGGAATATTCAGATGGCCCCAAAAAAGCAGGCTTTTTTTTTTTTAAAAAAAAGCTCTTCATAGAATGGAATGAAATAAAACTATGTGAAAAGTTTTAATCTGTGTGGCAGGAAAAATCCAAGTAACTGCTGTTTTGTATTGACTAGCACTAAAGCAATATAGAAGCATAAACAGGGAACAGAAAGCCAACCATCAGATGAGACACTGGAAGGTGTACGATAATTTTCTCCTTATTTATCTTACTTTTCACTACATCCTCCTTCTTAGAGAGTTTTTCCTCCTCAATATATTTTTCAGTATTTCTCCTAAAGTGTTCTTTCCTACAAATTGTCTCCAATAGTGTTTCTTTGGGTAGGTCCAGCTGCTGTGCTGTAACACAAAGAAAGCCTCCTCGTTCAGTCTTGGCTCATCTAGCCGTCCTACTGCAAATCATTCTGTAACTGTTAAAGCATTTCTACAGAGAAGTCATTATTTAGATTATAGAACTGCTTTTATGATTTCAAAATGTCTTTACTGAACAAATCAACCATGTTAAATGAATGGAAAATTACTAAGCCAATATTTTTTTTAAAATGTGATCAAACCAAGAGAACTTGAAGAAAACCATCAAACAGCCAAATGATCATTGACTATAGACAGTTCCTCTCAGAGAGATGCTGTTTAACAAAGAAATGTATACCAGCAAGGTGCAAATATGAAGATATTTCTGTTCAGCATCCGCTACAGGAAGTAATAGTCACAATTTCTGTTCCTGCTGTCACATAGTGCATTGGCAGAAACCTATAGGTTGTATATGCACAAAGGAGTGCTCAGTGCTGTCAAAGACAGTGAGTTCACATGTGTAGGAACTTGGCTATTTTCAAAATATCCATGTGACTAGCTTCCGTTAATTGCCTATTTAAATACTAGTATTTCCACTGTCTAGAGATTACAAATCTTCCTTAGAAATACTCTCTTTTTTCAAGGGCAATATGGTAACATTGACAAAGGTGAGATTTACTACTAGGAATTAAATTCAGGCACCTTCTATAGCAATAGGATTTTAAAAAATCACTAGAGTAAAAATATTGCTTCTGTTCTTAACGATTACTAAATGAACACCATCAAATAAAATGCTAACCATTATCTTATACAAAGTATATGGGTGATTTAAAACTCTATATTGCAAAATCACATTCAAAAGGACAATATTCCTTTTGCCCTATACTCTGAAACAGAACAGTTCTGCTCACCATGGAAATTTACATTTTTGTATGCTAGTGAAAAAACATCTGAAAGAGATAAAGAGATCACAGGTAAGGAACAAGAAAGTTAGGCCATGATAGGCACACTCATTAAATAACAGAGAAAGAGATGAGCTGTGGATTACAGTGACAGACTACACATGAAGGACAACGTCCAAACCTACACTATAACAAAGATGTTAGTCCAAAACGGCAGCATGACCGCGCAGTAAGTTTAGCAAGAATCTGGTCATGGATAGCTTCACATCAGGAATTACATGGTGCTATACAGGAAGAGAAGAATCATTCGTAATGTTATTGTTCAGTTTACATTTTAACTCTACCATTGTCTGTTCCACAAGAAACAGGCAATGAACAATAAGGTCTTTTAGTGCCATGAACTGGACAATATCTAAATGCTATATCCAAGGGTCTATAAGTCCTACAAATTAACTCTTTCTGACAAAAAAAAGAAAAAGAATATTCCAAATCAAAAGACAATTATTCAGTATCTTGTTCCCTTAACATTTCAAAGAGTTTCAAAACTTCCCACTTTTGATTACATACTTGTGTTCACTCCCATGACTCTTCTGCAGACTTTATACAAAATCAAGGACGAATAAATGCAGTGGAATGTTCCTCTGGAAAAAAAAAGTTTACAATCTTGGCTATAACTACTAGATCCATTTCACATCAGAGAGGACATGTACTGAGTTTTTTAAAATTAGCTTGATACAATCCTATGTATAAGTCTGTAATTTACAGGCCAAGGGCAAAATTCCCCTCTTCCATGCACTCTACAGATGTAATACTGTGGGGTCTATCACAGTGCTTATTCTTCACTGACTAGTAGCTCCTATTTCCATCAGTGGTGTTTCCAGTGCTGAAAAAGCAACAGGACCCAGCAGCCAAGCTAAGGCAAAGAGGTTTGCTCTCACTGCTGGCTGAACCCTGCAGTGCTCATCACCATGATACAACTAGCCGTCCTTCTGATTTTACAGTTCTAAATTACAGTACACAATTATTTGCACATGTTGGGACTTGTTTTTCTTTTTGCATCCATGATCTTAATTGCATATATGACACACACTGAAATTCACTGTTCCCTTGAAATATCCAGAGAAAGTCCGCCTGCTGCTTGCATTTCTTATTGTACTCTTTGATGTGTTCACATCCAGTCTTGTGACCACATATGAATAGCACAGGTCAGATAAAGTAAACCTGTGACAACCACCTGTGTGCCAGTTAGGGGCCAGTCTGAGTGCCACTCTTTCTCATCTTCCTACCTTTTTGATCCTGTACTGGCTGTGGCACAAGAAGCACATTTCTTGGCACTGGCTATCTGATTATCAGTCACTGCTCTGACCTTGATTCACCCCAAGTTGAAACAGTTTTTCATTTTTATTTTGTTTTCTTAAAAAGGTGCACTGGGATTCATGACTATGTGGACTCAGTGAGGAGCACTGCAAAAGACAGGTGACTGCAGGATACTTATTAGCCAAGGAGCAGAACATCTCTTACAACAGAAGCACAGATCTCTTCCTATGGTCCATGATATTATTTTGAAAAATACATACCTTCTGGTATCAAATTCTGCATTAACAAACCAGCCTCACAACCATACAGTTCCACTTACTGCAAGAGCTTGATTTCAGGCTGGCATCAGTTAGACAGGAGAGAAAAGCTGTCTTCCCAAGCTTTCACTCTGTTGTTACAGAGCTCAGAGCAGCTCCTGGCTCAAATTAAGGTGACTGGACTAGGTCTGGCCACCTTTGCAAGATACCTGTAAAAGATGCATTCCTAATTCTGGCCTGACCTAGAACAAACTCTTACACAGTTGTTTTGGGACACATCATCTGGTCTTGCTCTCACTTCACCAGAGTTGAAAAGAGCTGATATTCTCCATAGCTCTCAATCCACCCCCCTCACTGCCTTTTCTCTTGCTTTAATCAGATAGGGTCACCAACTTGTTCCTTTCTTCATTCACTTTCCCATTGATTTTTTTGCTCCTTTCCATGAGATCAGGAGCCACCCTTTGAAAGCTAGGTTGGGGCCTCCCCCAGATAGACAAGAAATCACACTACCCCTGTTTCTGTCGTCCTTCCAACTGACAGAATTTAGGTTCATCTTCCTCATCATAACTGACTATTGCACCTTCAATCCCAGCAACTTCTCACAACTTTGGGCTGCTATCTTAATCCTCTCTCGCTCTTCTCTTTCTACTCAGAATACAATAAATACTTCCAGCATAAAACTGAAAAAGGGTGTGATTTTTGCCTTTTTTGGCTTGCTTTCTCTTTGTTACATGACAATGTTTTCCTTAACTTTTCCTTAATTACAACCTTCTCCTTTTTCTTCATCACAGTTTAAGAAATTCCCTACCTGCTCACCTCTTCTAGTCTCACTTAGACCCCAAAAACCCCCCTCCTAGTTTCCCTTACCTCTTTTTTTTCACTCCTCCCCTGCTCTTCTCTATCACTTCTTACTTATCCCAACTTCTTCCACAGCAAAGGCAGGCTTTGATCATCCCCTTTTTTTTAAAAAAAAAAAAGTAATCCCATATGTGTCTTAAACTATTACCTGTATTTCTCACTGAGCTCACTGAATGAATTGCAAGAGGTTCACCTGGTCTTCTTCATGAGACTACTAGCCTTCTGGCTAAGATCTCCTTATTCAGTGTAGTCCTGACTCAAGACTATATTTCCTACTACCCCTACATAACATAGCGTTCAACTTCTGTGCCAAGAGTTTTGCATAACTCATGGTTCAAAGCTATTTCTTCAATCCAAACCGGCACACACTGCACTTCTTACAAAATGATCCTTGCATTCCTTACAGTCAGTCTCAGAAAGAAGAAAACTTAATTTTCTTCACAAAGTAGCGGTCAAGGTGATGCTAGTACAAGGAATCTCCAACCACCTGTACTACTGCTGAAGACATGAAAATCTACTCAAAGAACCATAAAACATTATTTTGCAGAAAAGGAAAACCGAATCTGTTCAGTCTGGCTTCAGGAATCATGCAGGAATCATGCAAAATAATGCAAAATTCACTTTTCTTCTTTTTTCCTCTTTAAAATTATAGACTTATTTTGCATGATTCGCAACCCCTTTTAGCGAAATTAAACAACAGAAACGTCAGAGCTACAATCACATTTCAAAAGATGAATCATAAGCAGTGAAGCCATGAAGTACTTCAAAAATTGACATATTTGGTTTTTAAGTGACTAAACAATGATTATACTGGACAAATAAAAATATTTAAACATCACAAAGTTCTGGTAAACAAAGCAGAAAACTCCTGAGTCACATTTAGGAAGATATTTATCTTCCTGTAGCTCACAGACTATACCACAAATGTGCAAGCATATACGAACAGAGAAAGTTCAGAAGAGACCTTATTAGCTGTGTCTCCTTTCCGTTACCTTCTTCTAAGTCCTGCCATGTTGTCTGGAAGCAGTATTCTAGCAAAACACTGATATTTCATCCCCTATTTAAGAAGCTATTTAAGAACTACTTCTAAGATGCTTCCATCATCCACAGCCCAGTGTGCTACAGTGCCAAGGTTAATTGAGGAGTTAAAGGCCAAGATTAAGTTCCACCTATTCCCTGGGAGGATTTAGTTTCCCATGTTACTATAAAGATCCTTTCCTAGATGCACAAGGAAGCTGACACAGCCCACCACAGGACTTCTGCCTGCTGCACTTCTCTTCCCAAAGAAATGCTAACCCCCATCAATCTAAATGAGTCCAATTCCCATCTACACTCATTTACTGGCAGGGCAGTATAAAGGAGCCATTGTGGAAAAAAGAGTCAAGTTCACTGACCTTTTCTTTTTTTCTTTTTTCTTTTTTTTTAAGAAGGATGCCATCAGCATATCAACATCTTTAGATACCAACAATCCATTCTATGCAGTCCACTTCCTCCTCCCCTTCCCAAAATCCCCCCACTTAGCAAGAACATTACTTTAGTTTTAAACATTAAGACAGCTCTTTGACTAGGGGACAGTAATAAACAATAAATTCTGAAGTCTCTACTGTAGCTAGGGTTCTTTTTTCTTTCCCTCACACTGAGGCAAAACAAGCTGCTGATCAAGTTAATGAACTGAAACAAAACATCTCAAGCAAAGCGTTTCCATTGCTCACTCTCCTGAATGCATTTTCAGAATTGTAACAGAGAAGAAAGCTTATCAGTAGTCAGCTGCAATGGAATAAGCTGGAAAAAGACAGGGTATCTAACTATCAAAGTTTGAAGCATCTAACTAAAATGTAGGTAAACTTGGCAGTTAGGATAGCTGGAGGAGGCACTGGGAAACTCTCACAAGCCCTATGCCTTGTACTTAAAAAGCAAGTAATAAATGACAGGAATTAATTTAGTGTGCACAAAGTATGGGAGTTCAGTGGCAAAGGGATCACTGTTCCAAAGCCAGCTAGTGTATGCAACAGTGCACATGAACATTATTTTTATACAGGTAGTGGCCAGTGAGAGCAGTGCTCAGCTTTATAGTTTATGCAGTCAAAGAGCCTGTTTGCAGAAGCATGGCTTGTACTTAGCAATAATGTTGTCTTGGCTACTGCAAAAGTCACCATCACTGTAGTACCTGAACAATTAGGCAATCTCATTGTGGTTAATATGGAATGTCTATTGTGGCTTGAACATTTTTCAGTGTAGACAGATGGACCACAGCCAATTGCATAAAGACTGCAAACACACAGTAGGAATTTCTCTCCTTTTGGCACCACAAGGGTATGACTGTCAGCCCAGAGCTGCCACAGGCAACACCAGCACTGTGCTGGATTGCTGCTGCAGAAGGAAGGTAGGTACAGGAAGGCAGAATAAGACAGTCTTATCCTTCTCTCAGATATATCACAGAATCACAGAATGTTAGAG
>NW_010116076.1:0-18417 GCF_000699245.1 Pterocles gutturalis | reverse complement strand
GTGCCTTGTTTAGCCACAGTTCTGAACAGGCCCTCTGGGTCGCCACCGTCTTTTTGGGGCAAGCTCTCTGCCTGGTGGAGACCATGACAAAAACAGCAGTCACAGACTGCCAGTAGATAGGTAGGACTCACAAGCAAGGAGGGACAGAGTTCCTGTGCCCTGACACACAACCTCCCACACCCACCGCTGCAGCACCTGGTCCTTAGTTCTTCCCTCCTCCTCAGAGGAACCCTGCCTGCTCGCTGGGCTCCTAAAGCCGCCTTGTGAAGCTTCTGCACCTGGCAAAACTTCAGCGTCCCACTACACAAGCCACCTCCTCTCCTGCTGCAACCTGTTGCAGGTGGTGCCCCCGCGCTGTGTGCTCGCTGTGAGCTAGCTCTCTGCCCTCCCGATGGGAATTTAAGGACTGGGGGGGAGGTGGTCGCGGTTGCCCCGGCAACTCCCGTGCCATGTCAGCCTCTCGCAGGAGAGCTGGTGGCAGGATTTGGTTACGCCGCTGTCTCGGGGGGTTTCTTTCCGAGGGAGCTTCTTTTACCTCCCTGTACCTCTCGATCAGTCAGTCTGTCGGAGCTGGATCAGCTCCAAAGCAGCTGATATCGGTGACTGAGTATTCCCAAGTGGATGAGTATATTAATTGGTCGAAAGGGTGTGTGTTCAAAGGAGCATTCAGGAATGAAGTCTTGTGGTGGGAGGAGGCAGCTCTACGAAACTCTCAGCTCATTTCTTGTGGCAGCCACCCAAGCAGCGTGAGCACTGTGAATTCTTGGCAAAGGAGCAGAAAACTAAACAGCAACCAGTTTCCTGCCACAGCATAAAGGTTAATGTGTAGCAATAATGGGGTTTCAATTTCCTTCTTCTTTTGGGTTGTTTGGGGGTTTTTTTATGACTCATTTCCAATTAGATGGGTCCTTCACAGCACAGCTGCATGACCCTTGTATCAGCCACTGTACTAGATGGATATATGTTGTCATGTCCTTGTTACTCTGCTTGTTTTCTCCATGTGTTCCGACTCCATCTTTCACCATTTATTTTCAAAAAAAAAGGAAGTGCCAGACCATAGAGTTATAGGTGCTCTCAGAGGCACTAACCTCTTGAAAGTCTTGTCCAGCTGAGCAGTGACTTCTGTGGTGTCTTGAAAGCAGGAACTGGTGAGTAATATTTGCAGTTTCTGTGCAATGGCACTTGCAATTTCAGAGAGCCAGATTTCCTGTGTTTGTTTTGTGAAATAAATGGACTGGCTAATGCAGTGTCTAAAATGTCCTCTTATCTGCTCAAAAGCAGAAATGTATTTCTTATTAGAAATACAATTGTAGTAGAAGTTCCTCCTCTTACTAAAAATACGCATACAATGTTGAAGCTTACTTGCTATTAGATAAGAGCTGTGCTTTCCTGCCTTCTCTACAGCAAAGGCTCTATCCCCTCAAGCCTGTACTTGCTTTCTCTTCTGCAGCTTGCCAAGCTAAAAATTATTTACAGGATTCAACTGGCTGTGGTGTGAGGGAGGGGAAAATAGGTATGTAAAAAGCAGAGTGGGTTTTTTTTTCTGCCTGTAACACCCACATCACATGGTGGCATTTCTCTGCAGAAGAAAATGTTCTGGGAATCTAGAGCTGATGATTTGTGTAGCAGCTGCCTCTCCTCTGTCCCCTGAGCCCCAGTGTCTAGTGGAGAGCAGTGGCTCCATGCTGTTGCATTTGGAAACCTCCCAGTGCGGCTGACAAGTCATTTTCTGGCTACATGGAGAGTTTAGTATGTGGCCCTCTTGCAGTAACCAGGGGTGAATGACAAATGGGATCGTGCCAGTTGGGTTCTCTGTCCTGGTCCATGTCTGTTTGGTTACATCTGTTTGATTAAAGCATTTGCTGTTTCTTAAAGCTCTTTGTTCAGGAGCATTGGGATTTGGAGAGGGAGCAGAGGGAGGCAGGAGAAATCATAGAATCATTTAGGTTGGAAAAGATCTTTAAGATCGAGTCCAACCATAAACCTGTCACTGCCAAATCCATCACTAAACCATGTCCCTAAGTACCACAATCTACACATCTTCTAAATGCCTCCAGGGATGGTGACTCAACCACTTCCCTGGGCAGCCTGTTCCAATGCTTTACATCTCTTTCAGTGAATAAATTTTTCCTAATATCCAATCTAAACCTCCTCTGGTGCAACTTGAGGCCATTTCCTCTCATCCTAAATGCCACAGTCGTCCTTGCCACTTTTTCCCGTGCTTTTGCGCATTGACCTTTGGAGTCCCAGTGGTGGGCCCAGGAGGAGCTGGTTCTGCTGTCCTTCACTTTAAGGGGAGTCAAGGGTAGAAATGCTGATCCTAATGCTGAGAATGTAGCTAAAATGACTTCTCTTTTTGTTGCTGCCTTGTTAATAAACTCTTCTTCTCCATCCCTCCCTTTTGCAGGAGGAAGAGAGGAAATAAGGGTGAGGTGGAGCGGGGATTGCACATCCATCACCAAGTAATTCCACTGAGAGATGAGCAGGTCACAGCCAGCATGGTCTTTGCATTCTGGGTTGGTGACAATTGGGTTAGCCAGCACCATCTACCAGAGGAGGCAGAAGTGAGGACTTGGCAGGGGAGCAGCCTTGAAACTCTCTCTACACAGCCAATTCTTGTCCTTATCGTTTGCATCTGCCTCCAAAGCTGTCTTGTATCAATTCCCCTTCCACTATCCGTCTATTCTGCTATGCTACAATTCCATGAAAAATAAGCCAGGGTCTCCAGAGGGGCAGGTGGTTGATTCTGAAAGGCAGCAACTGCTGGTTCCACAGCTTGGGAGACTGAGGCCTCTTGACAGGAACCTATGACAGCACTAGGGTTTTAGTATTGTGTTACGTTTAGGGGAAAAAAACTCTCATCAGAGCAGCAGTTCCACACAATGTCTGCTGACAGAACTCCAGCGATATTGATAAGGAGCATTCCTATTTCCTTGTCCTAGGGTTTTTTTTTTGCGTTATGTCTCATGTCCAGAATGACCTGAAATTCTAGAAGATTAGAGACAAAGTCTCTAATGCTGTTCCCAGAGTTTGTTGTGCACCACCATGATGGTATGCCATTTGTGTGTCAAATGCTGTATATCCTTCCAAGTGGCAATTACTCTTCCTGTGTATCAGGGCTGAAAAGTCTCTCATGTAGTTTCAATAGCTGTAAGAACCCTTGGCTTGCTCTCCCTAGTGTTTCTAAGTATGTAAATAAATGCCAGCCAGTGCTATAGCACATGGTTTACTGGAGCTTAGTACCAAATTCCCAGGGTGGCAAAGATTCTTACGGCTGGTAAAGTGTGTGGAAATTATATTAAAATTGCTTTAAGAAATGAAAAATATTTTAAATCCCTGCTCAGCTCAGTGTAAAGTTTTTCTTGTTTTCCAAAGGTAATTTATTTCAAATGATCTTTTCTACTGTTGTACATTCCACAGCAACAGGCTGACTTTTCTGGTCCTCTACAGGAAAATAAGTAGACAAAAGCAGTTCTTTTACCAGTATGAGTAGAGATCGTTGCTTTGTTGAAGAAATTCTTGTGGAATGTGCATATCTAACCAGTCCTTGTCACACTTGGAGGGTCTCAGCATCTGCCTATTTCTGTGTTGATATGAGAAGGAGGAGCATTACCTTCCTTTCACTGGAGTATTGAACACATTTTGGAAGAACAGGCGCAGACATGTCTACATCAGCAGAAGGACCAGTGACCAGGTCCAGGACTAGGAGCAGTGTCCCCAGTGACATCTTATTATTGTCACAAGGGATCTAGCCAATGGATTATGCAGAGTCATTCATCTAACCCTAATGCAGCTTACACACGCAGATAAGTGACTGCAGGCATCTCTGCCTGTAATAGGAACACAGGTGCCAATACCACAGACTTTTAAAGTTAGGTGAGATAAAGCTGACTGTTGCTTCTAGTAAACCTAGGCAAAGTTGATCCAGTGATAGACCTGCTGTTGATCTGATGACCATTCTCACATGTGAATGTGTTTCCTGTGTGTCTGGGGCACTGTAATTGTAAAAATGCATTTGAAATTAACCTCTTATGAAATGAGAGGAGAAAAAAAACATACTGTGGTTCTGCTTGTGCCAAATCAAAGTTCCTGTCTGGAAGGCAAAGTGTTAAGGAATGTGTGGTTATTGTTCTTTCGGATATGCAGTAGCTAACAAATAAGAGAAATATGTGTATCAATTTTAATATGGCCTTTTCCTAAATTCCACTATCTGCTGAAAAGTACAGCGTTATCATGCACAAAGGAAGGCTGACATAAGTTTGATCTGGCCTTTAATATGAGCAGGAGTATGTTTCAAGATTTGTAAGACACCGAGTCACAGCACACTATTGATGAAAAACTCCATTGCAGACCAAAAGAGAGTGAGTAATCAATTTTTACTCAAAATGAGTTGTATAAAACAACACATCAACTTCTTGTGCTGTCGGGTCCTGTGCCCTACCCACTCCACACCCCCCCCCCCAAAAAAAAGAAAAAAAGAAATGTTGCTTGATCACTCTAGCTGCTAGTCTTCACTACTGGTGCTGAGGAGTACCGGATATGCTGTTCCAATGTGGTGCCCATGGCGGCAAACAACTATCTGTAGCTCATATTCCTCTATCTTTACTCTTTCATGTGTGACTTTTTCTTCATCCAGCAGGAAAACGACAGTATAAAGGGCAAATTCAAACTCTGGGCTGACACCAATAAAGGTGCTTCCAATTGGCTTGACTGAGCCCTTCCAGCTGAACTGGATGCTCAAAACTTGGTCATCTTTGTCAGGCTGAAACATAAACAAAACAACAGAATAATCTCCAACAGAGTTGTGACTAAACAGATACAATTTCCAACTCCAGATTTTTGAGAGCATTGCAAGATTCAGTCATCCTTGCTGTGCCAGCATGCTAGAGCTGGAGCACAGCCTTTTCCCTGTCTTCTGGAGCATGCATGATCATTCATCTCAATTAAGCTTCAGCAATGTTGCAATTCTGTAAACACCAGCACTACTTTTAAAATTAGTTTTTGCAAAAAAAAAAAAAAAAGCTAGTCTTGAGGCCATGCTACTATTTCTTCTGCTTATATACACCTGAGTGAATCAGGTTCAAAACAGTTGAGCCTATGATTGTATCATTGTGCCTTGATTCATTACCACAGCTTTTATCTCTGGATCCATTTGTCTTATTTGCACCCTGCTTGTTCTTACCCTGGTTGTGTTCTTGCGAGCGACATATCCCTTGTAGTCAATTTGGTTGCGTTTTTCCTGAAGGTAAAATTGCACCCAGTTATGCAAACCTAAGATCTGTTTACCACGCCTTGTTTCTCCAACAAAAACATGTTCAAAGCCACAAGAATCAGGTCTGTAATAAATCAAAGAGTAATATACAGGTCTTTAATGTGTTTAAATAGTTCAAATTGGCAGAGGTAAAAGGCAAGAAGATGCACAAGCTTGCTTAGGTTGATTTGTGAGCAGTTTCTATTTCTCTGGATTTGTTGGGTTTTCTTTCTTACTTTGCACAAAACTTGCAATGAAATCTAATCACAAAGTCTAAATATGTATTTGGTGATGAAGGTTGCTAGTAAATGCCATGGGTGCATCACTGCTGCTTATCCAGATTTTAGCAAGGCTTCTGACACTGTCTTCCATAACAGACTCATAGACACACTGATGAAGTACAGATTAGAAAAGTGGATTATATTGTTGGGCTGAAAAGCAGATGAATGTCTGCAGTTGAAGGCCTGTGATTAGGGACACAAAGGGCAGCTGGAAGAAATTCACCAGTGGTGTACCTCAAGGGTCAATACTGTTAGCATCTCGTCAGTAAGCCTTTAAACACGATCTGTGTGGGAGCAATGAACACCTGATTTAGGCCATATTCTGAGGCTGTCTTCCAGTTCTGTGTGTTACAGATGGCACTTGGGCTTATATTTACCTAAGTCAGAATAGCGTAGAGATTATCAGGGGACATATCCATCAGACATACCTGTCTCCTTCTTTCCTGGCATAGAGCTGGAACCAGATGTCATAGAGCTGACGTTTAAAATCGTCAAGGTTTGGCTTTGCTAGGTTTTTTTTAAGCAGATATTCATGAGCTAGCTGAAGGATAGAAAACCAAGATATAGACACAGTTTACAGTTTATTCAGTGCTTTCAGCAACTAAAAAAGATCTGTGTTACTCACTTTCATGACTTCTGTTGCTAAGATAGCATCAAGAAAACAATTGTTTTCAGCGATTTCTTCTGGAGTCACTACTTCTGCTACACCAGTTGATGTCTCATAGTTGTCCAATAAGGAAATGAAGGCTGCAGAAAAAGAGAAACTTTCAGCATACTCATCCTGATGAACAGGCCATATGCCTAATCATACCTGTGATCCAGTCATTAGAGACTGGCATCATAAAAAGATGCTGTATAATATGCCTTGGCAGCCCTGAGAGAAAGACAATCCTTTATATGTCAAATTTCATTCTCATGTATACTCTTGGGTGTAGGTCTAAAACCGAGTCAGGGCCAGACCACCACTGTACTCCTTTTTAAGATAAACAGCTCTCTACTGAGATTCCTTATGGAACCAAGCGCTGAAACAATAATGAGCTTCTACCAAAACAAATCATATCTGACCACCAAAATTACAGACAGGCTTATGAACTCGAGCTATGCTGGCAGAAGGTTTTGTGGGCATTACTTCAGTAGAGTTGTAATACAGCATAAACCTACATGAGATGGCTTGAGCTTGAGCACATGGCCACTGAGTGGACGGGTTCATTTTCTTCTTTGCACCCCTTTTCCCACCTGCTCCCTCCTGTCACTTCATCTACTCATGCTCTGACACTCAGTGGACTCTGGGGGCTGATTTAGCACACCAAGCTGACAGAAAATTACTTCAGGTCAAAAACCTAAGTCATTTCCTGGCAGATTAGTGAGCTGAAGGGGCTCAGAGTAGAGTTCAGTGAGTACCAGAGCTGCCCTCACTAGACACAGGATTGTGTGGCTCAGAGAGGAGTGGGGAGAACAGAGAAGAACCATGGTCCCCATTATGCCAGCTGTTCGGTCAGCTTAATGTAACTCTCATCTAGGGAAAAAAAAAAATCAGGGAAGAAAACATACATTCATAGACATGCTTGGAATATAGCCCCCAACAGAAATGCAAGAAGTAGCTGTGGACCTAGTACTATCTGAAAGGGCTAGAAGCTGTGAGCATAGGAGGAAAGCTGACTTTGGTGTCTTTTTCAATACATGGAATAACATCAAAGCAATGACAAGAGTCTCATCCATTTCACTTTGTAGTGGAAGAACCACAGAGAAATTCAGATTTGGCTAAGGCACAAAAGGATGTTCTTCCTGAGGCTGAGGCTACAGGTAACCTCCTTGCAAATGTTGTGGAAACTACCTTCAAATAACATGCAGCCTGATGATCCTCACCACCATCCAAATTATATATGATGTTGTATTTTAGCCAAACACATAAAAACCAACACAGATTCTTCATGTAATTTCTGCTATTAACAAAAGAATGGGTCTCACTTGCAAAAGTTTTTATGCTCTTCAGACGTTCTTCATTTACGTTGTGAAACAGATGTCTGGGTGCGCTGTCCTGGACAGCCCTGTCACCTTGCTGTGCAGCACCTGCTTTTCCCTAGGATAAACACCAGGTAAAACAATGAAAGAAGTGAGATGTCCTTACAGGAGACAGTGCCTGCCTTTATAATAATCAAAACAAAACCCATAGTGCTATCAGGATTCTTAGGAACAGTCTTCCTATGAAACAAGAGAAGAAGAACTGCCAGCATAAAGAAAAAAGACAATCTCTGACACTACAAGACCCCAAAATTTTTCTGTTGACTCATTTTCAGAGATGATTGTGATGACCCATGCGATAGTTCAGTTCTGATCAGTGACCAGCTGTGCTACTATGCTATATACATCACAAATGATAAAGAGAAGTAATGTAGAGCCAAGGCTCCCTCCTACTGCCTTCCTTCTCTGTTCACTTGCAACCCACAGACCCCGCTCATATAGCTTATGAGGCCATGCAGTGCAGCAGAGGGGTTGTTTCTCTCCCGAGTCCCTATTCCCCAAGCTAGCCAGTCTAATTCTCCTCTCCTTCATGATAATGCTTAAGCAATACAATTCCCGAGTAGGCTCCCTCAGACTCAGCCTTCATGTTCTCTTTCTAACTTCATGACTGCAGCTCCAGCCATCACCCCTGTACCAGGGAGATGTTGAGATAGTTCTGTGCAGCTCCACCAGCTTTGGACTGGTGCATCCTGGTGCTCTGAAGTTTTCAAAGACTTCTGTTTGGCCACGTTTAAGAGCATTTTAATCAATGTGATCAATAACCACAACCAAAATGGAAAGGACGCTTTCCTGACAATTTTCAAATTTCTATTTAAAAAAATGGCATTCTCAGTAAAAGAGGAGAAAAGATGAGTAGCAGTTTGTTAACATGGGCGAAGGATAATTTGAGCCTTGTTCTGAGAAATGAAGAAACCATATGGGAGAAGTTTCGCCCCCACACGTTTTGGCCTGAAGTAAGTGCCCCTTTTTCAGGTGTATCAGCAACAGAAAATTATTATACGAAGCAACGTTGAAATAAAGTGTTTGAGCACTTGTGTGAGTACAAAATTGGACCCTGAATATTCAATGGCCTGCTGCGATTTGTGGCCAAAACACATGGTCATGTTTGCACTTGAAATACTAGGGCCTGAGCAGTGAGGCCCTGAACCAAAGTTGACCTCTAGATGAACCTCACGACCTCACAAAATATCTAATATGTATAATGTTGATTGCATATGCGATGTACTATCTTATGAATATATACCAATTTAGAAAAGCTTTGTTGTAACGCTTATAGAGCATTGCTGTCACACTTGCTGCGTAAGTCAGTGGGAAAATGCTAATTGTGTAACAGTAGCCTCATTTGTCAAAAACAGACAAGTTGCCTGTTGCAACCGAAAGACAGATACGCCTACTGCAACCACAGAGGTAAGTGGATGTGCGGTAAAAGGATGTGGAGGCCCACGACAGGCTTTGTTGCAAGACACATAATCAGGATTACCAGATACATTTACCCTTTTTTACTTCCCTCTCAAGGTCCTGGCCAGACTCGAGATGAATGTTGACAAGGGGAAAACCACACCATATGTTTTTTGCAGTTTGAGATGTAAAGTTGTTTATTCAACTGTATAAAAATGGGGAACATTTGCAGAGAAATTTGGAAGCCTCATCTATACAGTGGACGCACTGTATAGAGATTTCCCAATTGCCAGGAAGGGTTCTCCAAATCCTCGCTACAACCGGGCTCCCCAGCGACTGCGGATCTGGATGACGGTAATGTATTATTAGGGCAATTGGTGATTTATCTTTTCTTAATCACTATCGCTAACTCTATCTAGTAATGATTAGGTGCATTACCTTATTTTATGCTTGCTGTAGTAGTTTGCTTATTATTTTGCTGCTTTACCTTGTCTTGCTTTAATTTATTTTCACTGTATTATTTTCCTCATTATTTTATCACTTTAAATATAAGTAAAAATAAGCTAACTTCTTTAATTTGGTGCCTGTGTCCTCTGTGCTAACCCCGTCGATTGGCAAAACAGCATTACACTGAGCTGTCAAGGAGTGAAATGTCTGCTCATCAAATCTGATACCCACTCCTCCCTCACAGTTCCTTGGGACTGGTAGCAACAGCCCTGAAACCCTCCTCACCCACACCTCTGTGCTACTCCACACTCTCCAGGAGAGACCCAGGAATTCCTCAGATTACTCCCTCATTCCCCCAAGAATGACTTGGGACCTATCTTCCCTTCTCCCTCACTGCAGTTACCCAGACCATACACAGAAGCAGTCATACACACGCAGAAACATCCACGGTGGAGGGGACCTCAGGACATCTCTAGTCCTGGTCAAATTATGGTCAACACAGAATTTTACTCAGGTCATCATGTTATTGGGTCTTGAAAACTTCCAGAGGTGGAGATTTCACAGCTTCTCTGGGCATACTGTTCTGGTTGCGTTTGTCCTTGTTCAATTTCATTATGTTCTTTCCTTAGCCTCTTCCTCCAGCCTGCCTAGGTCCAGCTGAAGAGAAGCCCAGTGCTTAAACATACCAACTTCATCACCACAGTTCACTGTCATCTGCAAAATTAGAAAGGTTGCACTCCCATCTCCTCCTCTGCACAACTGACAAAGATATGAAATATTATAGGACCCATGACAGATGCCTGAGAGACTCCACTTGTAACCAACGTCCAGGTAGTGTGGACCATTAATGTGTTCTGTGTAATGTGTTCTCTCTCCTAAGTGATTCTTCATCATTAGGAAGTCCTGCCTATGCCATTAGTGGAAATGACAAAGCCTAGGCAACTTTTTTAGCAAAAGGCAGGTTTGCAGACACCTTTTCGTACAGTACCATGCTGCACTTGATCCTCATGTGACTTAGCAATTGGTTACCTGCAAATCAATTGTGTAGTCTTTCCCAGGCATAAGGCGGTTAACATCCATATCCCACATCTCATTGAAAAGTTTAGAAAGTTCATGATTAAAGGCCTTCCTGTCAAGAAATCCAGAGAAATACACATGTTAAAAAAGACATGCTGTTATTTCTGCAAGTTACTTCTACAATGACCAGTGACAGCTGGTCCTTTTCTCATTTTAGTGGAATTTTGTCCTGCATAATAGTGCAGTTTTTAGAAGTCTATCCATCTATCTATCAACAAAATTTAGGAAGGGTTGTTATTGTGATGAACCACCCGAGGGTAGCTCCAGTTTCAAGGACATTGTGTCCACACTAACACATAAGATTGAGACAAAGAAGAGTGGAGAAGAAAGAGAAGTGGATTAATCTTGAAATGACTGACAGTTTAATTAATCAGTTACAAGCCAGAACATGTATTGAAGCCCAGAGAAGAAAGGCTTGATAATTTTGAATTTCTCCTCCAAAGCAGATGTTCTCAAGAAAAGAAAAAAAGTGCAGAAATTTATCAACAATGGGCATTTCTTTCAAACAGCCATCTGGGCAACTTGCCATGGTTTTAACAACTGGTTCTCCCAGACTGAACCAAGGCACCTTCAAGCCCAGTTCTGAACCTCCTGATTACTGTTATGTCTTCTCCTTCTCTTCTAGCCAGGATGGAGAGACTGTCTGAGCCCTCCTGCCAGTGGCAAATTCCATGCTCTCTAGCAGAAAGAGGAAACAAATACTGTGGGAAGGTCACAAAACAATCTTCTGAAGTGGCAGCCTTGATGTGAGACAGCTTGAGAGCCAGGAAGAGCAAAAAGTGAGCCAGGTGGGCACCTGCCCCATTGCAGAGATGGCATAGAAGTCATAGCAGAAAAGAGGGCATTAATCAAATGGTGGGAGAATAGTCAAGAAGCAATACAGCAAGATTTGATGTACCTTCTCCTGTCCTGGACTGCACTTTGTGGCTGGATCAGAAACTGCTGGTCTGAGCTCCACATTGAAAGAAAGGGAAAGCAGCAAACTATGCCTGGAGAACTGAGACTTTATTTCCCCCCTACGTTATTGAGCAATCCTTTTTCTCCAGAATTGTCTGTGTAACTGTGGAATGAAACTCATGCAGCCTGAAACGCATAAGCAGTTCTTGAGAGTTTGTTGTCCAAAGGAATTCGTATCCCTGAGTTAAGAGCCAAAAGCAGCCAGTTTACATTAAAGCACCAGAGAATAAGCAGCAGTAGCTGAGGAGCATAAAGAACATATATGATATACATACTATACATAGTGTTATTTAGAGTGGGGAAAACAACCTCCTACAGAAAGGCAGGGCAGACAACCGTAACTACTTTGGCTGCCACGCCTCCGTCTGCCTGCAACTGGGAATCTGAGCCATCATGTACCTCAGCTGAGTGGGAGGCACTGACAGTGCGTTCTCGCTCGGGCTCTGTGATACCTTGAGATCATTGTTGTGGATGGGAAATCTACAAGATCATCTGAATTTTGAACTGGGCTGGAATAGGATGTCAATTACCTGAAGGACGGAAGGAAAAGGACTAAAAATTCTAGTGTAGGGGAGCCAAAGGATATGTTTGTTGCTAGGGTTAAACACGAATATGAAGGAAGATTTATTTGCTTGGAACAAGTACTTTGATGGATCTTACAGTGGAGCAGAGGAGCTATATTAAGCCCTTGCCCAAGCTCCAAGATCTACTTATTCAGCAGAAGTGTGGCTTGTGGGATCACAACACTGGCTGTGCAGCCCAAACGAGGCACCGGCTCAACTTCACAGGGAGTTAGCCTCACGGCATATCGCAGAAGCCACCAACAGCAGCATTTTTACTTATTTTCAGACATACCACCACACCACATTCTTTCCAGAGTCTTAAGAAGAGCAATTCCTTCTCCAAAGAGCTTACAAACCAACACTAAACAGAAAATTGTTCATCTCACCAGTTCATCTGAAGTCCCAAGAACAGGATTGACAAGTTCACAGAACAGTACTGGAGAAGTTTTTCAAACTGCAAGTCTACATTCATGTTACCTTGGACTGACCTAATTTTATTGGATGACTTTTCTCCTGGGTTCTGGACCCTCCTGCTCTCTACTCCTCTGCATCAGAATATCCCATCTGTTTGAGTACTGCCATATTATGTTTAATACAGTTTTTACTTTGGAAGTAACTAGGAGGCTGCTGTCTGTTGAACATCCAAGGTATGTGAAATATTATACACATTTTGGTATGTATGTATTTTGGTAAAAATCACCTATACAGGAAATCTGTCATCCCTTCAATACCTACTGCAGATGTGTCCTGTGTCTATAAAGCACTGTAAGGCTCTGTTTGATAATTTCTTCTCTATAAATGTTATGGAATATTGCATGAGCTCATGGAGGCAAGCTCAAGGTGTCTACTCAGGAGAGGGTTACAGCAAGAGCATACCTACAGTTTTCAGTCCTCATATTTATTTAATAAATATACTTCTACTAAATATATTCCTGCATTCAGAAAATGTGTCCCAATACTCTAAAGTCACTTAATTTTATAAAATGAAAGCCTTTTATCTCCTTTTTCTCTGATGGGTGCTGCCACAATATCATGGACTTTTCCTGTCCTTTTTGTTGTTCCTATAGTTTCCAAATAGAGCAAAGCACCTGTACACATTTTAACTGAAGATTAGAATAAAGAGAAATATATCCCTGCCAAAGTAAAGAACTTGTTTAGCAACTTACATAGTCATCTTGTAAAAACTCTTTCTGGACAGTAGTTCTTCATAAAAGGTCCATAAACTTAGCTTACACATAGGAGGTGAGACAACTTCAAAGAGAAGAAGCCCGACACCTTCATGCAAATCCATGACACACAGTATTTATGTAAGGTTTTATTGAAAAAGAGTATTTACTCTCTGGTTTTCAGTACGATTGCATGTATGACTCAGAACAGAGATGTTTATAATTAATTCTCATTCTCCTCCCTATGGTGAAATCTCTCAGTTGTTAGATTTGTGCTTTCTCATAGAATAAATAATTTCTCTGCAAGAAGTCTGGCCAATTGGATTTTGTCCAGTTGGAGCCTTGCTTGGATGTGGTTATGTGCGCAAAGCACCACCCCAATAAAGAGAACACTTAGTCTGCACTTGTAAGAGCTGAGAGAACTTTTTTGGGGGAAGCTCTTTGCAATAGTAACTCCAATGCACTGGCAGTGTTGCTAGAGCAAAAGGATCTAACATCTCAATTTTATTATAGCTTTCAAGTGAAACATTCACATCATATGCTTGGTTTTACAAGTTATTTTCTTGTCTAAAACCTTCATTCTATCCAAAACAATGGCCCAAGAAGTCGTCTTTTATTGCTATAAATCAGAAATGACTCAAGACGGGAAAAGAATTAAAAGGTCAGTGGCGAATCATGTGAGCAAGTCAACAGTGTCAAAGCAAGAAAAACATGCATTGCAAATAGGTCATGTGGAGCCCTGCAAAGAAGGTCTGATTGAACATCTTCTCTAAAGTAAACTTGTCTTCAGAGATCCTTTGAACAACATCCAATTTTAAAAAGCCTTTAATTTTGGCATAGAAAAAAACAGCATTTGGGAATCCTGATGAGCAGCCATTTACAAGAAATTCCCAATTATTTAAAAACTTGGTTCAAATGTTGTGAAATACATGCATTAGCTTATATGATTAATAGAAGATAGGAGGAATTTTCTCTATTTTCCTCTTATGGCAGTGTGTATGTGTTTTACTTGAGTTCAGTGATGTTTTTCTCAGTTTAAAGCTGGTATTTGAAATAACAAAGGATAAATTAGACAAGTTTTATAGGTGGAAAGGAAAATGTATTGTCAAGGGACAAACGTAAGAGTGGGCAGTTACTCGGCACACACTCTCTCAAGGTCCTGGGCAGGCAGATGATGTTTGGAGAACCGATTCTACGTTATCAGCTATGTTTAAGCAAAATCTGATCATAGCATCACCTTATTTTAGCCAAAACAGCTTATGATTCTGTTGTCTCACCAACTTTTTACGCTGAGGAAAGTGAGTTAGTAAAACAGAATAGAAACAGGAAGCAGGATTATTGCAGTGCTGCATTTCACATAACTCCCTTTCACACGTCTCCCAAATGAATATATCCCATCGCCACTGCCCTTTGCATTAGAGAAGAATTAGTATGATTTTCTCTTACCGATTAGCCATGACAGGAAGAAGGCTTTCTCTTAGTAAATAAACTGAGCAGGATTAAGGCAACCTGAAGCTCAGAAATCCTCCTGGTAGTCCAAGGCATGGAGTTGTCCTCCTTTTATACTCCACTTGCCAGCTGGGGACTGTCACTCAGGATGACAGGCAGGGCAGGAAGGCATGGGAGGTGCCAAACCCCACAAGAACACGTGGAGTGTAAGGACAGCACCACGTCTCACGACTCTCTCAGCGCAGGCACACTCAGACCAGGAAGTCAGAGCCACCTCTACCAGGCTCCTTCTTCGCCTTATCTCCACAGATGATCAGTATGTCAGGGAACACAGAAGGCGATGGCACAGACATGCACGGCAGCTGCCGCCTTCTCCCACCTGGGTCTTCAGATGCAATCCTGAGATCCTTGTATGAACTTCAGACATGACTCACAGTGTTGCATCTAGAATTATGTTGGATTATTTGTTAAGAGATTTGATATCTCTACATTAATTTTGGGCCCAGAAATAAGCACTTCAAGCCCAAAAGCCTTGAATGAGATGGACGGGTCATTCTAATCTTGCTGTTCTATCTATGGTTATTATTTGGCAATAGAAGGGAAGATAATAATAAATCAAAGATCAAAAAATTATAGGTGGGGAAGGAAGAAAAAACAGTGTATGCTTCTCTATTGACAGCTGAAATTGCTAGTTGTGACCTTGTAAATACTAGGAGGCATTATAATCAGAAAATGTTTTACAAAGGCAGCACTTTCCATGAACTACTGGAAGCAAGTGGTGGTAGGTGCTGGTAAGTGCAGTTACCCACTCCAGTGCCTGTCCTGGGAAGCATGCATTCATTATGTGGCTAAATTAACCTGCAGATAGTTGCTTACTTTTGTTTGATTGATACTTTTAAAATTTTCTTATTCGTAATAATTCCTGAAAAACATAGCTTTAGGTTTAAACTGTATATATGCATATACAGAAGCCAAAATGGTTTGATGTTAGGCTACCAATTATACAAATGGTTCTGTACCTCTGGTCCATGTACCCTTTCAAAGAATCATATTGGAGCCATACAAAGCTGCAGGTACTGAGAATGCCAGCCACATGGAATTGTATAGGGGACAGGACATGCAGCTAGCTCACTTAAAAGTGAAGCTTCCTTCTGACACTGGTAGGGGAAATTAATGTATCTCAAAACTGAATATCCTTAATTTTAACTGAATTTTTTCTTTAGTATTTTTTGTTACTATTTATTGCAGTTCTGCGTAAGCAAGAGAAATTACAAAGATACAGTGCCTATGTTTATCAACTGAATGCAGGAAGTCTTTTCTTAGGCTTTCATTTAAAATACAAAAGCCAGTGGCCATATTCCGTCCATAACAGAGTTGCAACTCCTTTATTCACATTAGCAGAAAGAGCCCAGATGGGAGCCCAGGGAATTTCCATTTACAAACAGCATCATCACTGGAGTCAGCAGATTCAAGTTAATCTTTGAAAAAAATTACAGGTCATATCAGTAGCATCACCAAACGTATTCATAACCAAACGTGTATTTAAATCTTTTGTGAAACTTCTGTCCTGTCATTTATCTGTTGAGCTAAGAAAAACTTAAGGATCTCAAAGAGTGTAAAAGGGTGCATTTGCCAACAGAAACAAAGCCCTGATCACAGGCAGATGGGATCAGTGCAGAATCTGGGTTGTTCCCAGGTAGTAAGAAAACCCAAGTGTCCAGAGCGCAGCCTTGCTGACGCCGTGGGTTCGCTTTCTCTGCTGAAGAGATCAGGCAGTGCTTTGTCAAAGCCATTGCATAGGACAGCGCATGGTTGCTGCGTAGGAGCTGAGGTCAGGCTCCCCCTGCTCTCTGTACCTCTTTGCTGGCACGAGGGAACAGGGACAGTATTTGGTGCTCACTCTCATGTGAACAGCATTTCCCAAGGAATGGGGCAACAGCCTTGCAGAAGACATTCTGCCTAACAAAACTGCCACCTCCAGCATCAGGTGCTGACCGTTGCCAAGGTCAAGGATGAAGGAAACCCTGTGAATAAGACACATTTCTAAATCATGTAGGCATCTCTCTGCATTTCTGGCCTAAGTAATATGCTTTTCTAACCAAGGTGGCCAGTGGATAAGTGCTGGTTTGTCACCTCTAGTCAGGTGCCTAAACTTCCCTGAGGAGGGAAAGGGCTCATTCAGGGTTGATTTAAATCTCTTTGCTGGTCATCGAGAACACTGTGCTTTACAGGCTTCCAGAGCAAAGCAGCCAGGGCTGACACATGCACGAAGGACACGTTTGCGCTGGACGGGCTCACTCGGGGAGACTGAATAAAAGCTGGCAGCTGGAACAAACACAGTGTGGATCTACAGCAGGCTCAGTACTTTCCCCAGAGAAGCCAGAGCAGGCCTTTGGGCCACCTTTTGTGCATGGGTATAGGGAAGAGGAAAGTTTCTGAGAAACTGAGTTTGCTGGACATTCCCCTGGGCACTTTGACTGTTGCTGCCAAGTCTCCATGAGCTGACCAACACTGAAAAGCAGTGGAGATACGGCCTGGGCTGGTTAGTGGGAATTTAGCCAGGTCAGAGCTCACTGAGAGCAGGGAGCGAGGACTTTAGGGTTTCCACCTTTCCCTAAGCAGTAATTCTCAAACTGGAGCCTCACCTGACAGATTGTCACCCACCAAGCTCCATGGTCCCTGTGCCTGGCCAGTCTCTCAGTTATCTCCCCAGTTTACTAAGCCTCAGCCTCTCCATCCTGAAGTCCTTCTCTCTAAGCCAATGATGTTATAATCCCTCTGCTTACTTGGGAGTTTCTGGTCCAGCAGCTGTCCCCAAAGGGGAAAGTTACGAGGATTACAGAGGCAGGCATACTTTTGTTATGCAAATGCCAGGAATACATAACTCAATTCCTGCAGCTTAATGTTTTTACCTAGACCGTGCAGTGATGTGACCTGCTTACCTTTAGTTTGGTCTGTTAACCTGGCTTTGTTTACCAGTGCTAATTCCCAGGCTTAATAGGTAAACCATGGTTGATTTACGAATGTGCTCACAGCTGACACAGACAGCAAGGTGCTTGGGGACACAGGTGGCTCAGTACCCCTGGTGTGAGCTGAGGGGCTAAGGGAGGAAATTTTTTATTGGTTGTTTAATCCTAATATTAGGACTGCAAGTGTATGCCTTTCCTTGATTTTGTATGGAGAAACTGTGTCCAGGGATCATTGAGGCCTGTTTACTGCAAGTTAGGACATACTAATTAAAGAGCTTTTGGAGTGTGAACATGTAGCATAGACACAAGATGCATTTGCTTATTAGTCATTAATTTGTACACCAACATTTTAGGCTGTCTGGCTGACACATCCTCCCTTGCTCCACAGCTCAGTTCTTGTGCTTTTTGGGTAAGTGTCGCCATTAAGGAATCTGGGTGTTGGCCATCACCAGCCAAGATGAGATGGAGCAGATTCACAGGATTCAGAACTGCCAGCGCTGGGTGGGCATCCTGGCACTCGGGCACCTTTCTCCTTGCTCCGGGTTGTGTGCCGGTGCTGGCTCTGGAGCAGTACAAGCCAGGGAAGTTAATGCTTGGCAAGTTTATTTGATATAATAATGAATTCTGATGTTGACACAACCGAAGTTATCCTCTGAAAAGATAGCCAGGCTTCGCTTACTGGTTAGAAAAGGCAAATATTGCCATTTTTTTATTATCCTTTATACTTTCCCCCACCGTTATTTATGCAGTTGAGGGGCAGCAGGGCCGCGGTGCGGTCTCAGGGCAGGGGCGGGCTCACGGAGCCGGTGGCAGTAAGACAAACCCCACCCGTGGGTG